>NW_006494609.1:1900424-1906478 GCF_000325575.1 Pteropus alecto | reverse complement strand
CACTCACTCACTCACTCACTCACTCATTCACTCACAAGAGGAGTTTCAGATTCTGTGTGGCTGACTTTGGGGTCTTAATCATAGATGCTGCTGTTATATATCAAAAAGAAAAATAATAAATAATAATTTTCATCTATTGAATGCCTAGTTTATACCTGACACTTATTCTAATAAATCCTCAGAAGAACCCCTGAGATAGGTATCATGTTTTTAAAAAACAGCTTTATTGAAGTACTATTTATTTCATAAAATTCACCTATTTGTATAAGTGTACAAATTCAATGATTATAAAAAATTTAGAATTGTACAACCATCATTACAATCCCTCAGATTTCAATCACCCCAATAAGATAATTTGTACCCATTTAGTTAATCCCCACTCCCAGCCCAGGCCCTAAGCAACCACTGATATGCTTTCCATCTCTATAAATTTGCCTTTTATAGACATTTTATAAAATGGACTCATACAACAGGAAGTCTTTTATGACTGGTTTCTTCCACTTAACATTTCTGAAGTTTATCCATCATTATTGCAGGTGTCTATAGTTTGTTCCTTTTTGCTGATGAATAATTTTCCATTACATGGATATACTACAGTTTATTTATCCATTTACCAGTTCATGGGCAATTTGAATTGTTTTTGGCTATTATGAATAATGCTGCCCTGAACATTACCATACACATATATCTTTGTGTGAACAGATTGTTTTCACTTCCACTGGGTAAATCCCTAGGAGTGAAACTGCTCGATTATAATAGTAAGTTTATATATATATTTTTTTTTTTAAGAAAAAGTTTCTTTTTAAGAAACTGCCAAACTCTTTTTCATATTGGCTGTACCAGTTTACATTCCCACCATGCATAAGGGTTCCAGTTTCTTCACGTGCTCACCAATACTTGGTATTGCTAGTTTTTTTCATTATAGTCATTCTGATTAATGATGTTGAGTATCTTTTCATGTGTTAACCATTATATTTCTCCTTTAGTAAAAACTCTATTCAAAGCATTTCCCTATTTTTTAGGATTATTTTACTATTATCGAGTTGCAAGCATTCTTTATATATTCTAAATACAAGTTATTTGACAGGACTTGCAGTATAGTTTGCAAATATTTTCTCTCAGTCTGTGGCTTATTTTCCTTAACGGTTTTAAATTTTTTTAATTGTGGCAAAATACACAGTTCAGTGGCATTAGGTACATAGAGAAAAAATTATACATAAACTGTTGTGTGACCATCACTACTATCCATCCACAGAACCCTTCTCATTTTGCAAAACTGAATGAAACTCTATACCCATTAAACAATAACTTCTTCCTTTTTCCCTCCAGCCTCCAGAAATCTTCATTCTACTTTCTAAGTTTGACTATTCTTGGTACTTCGTATAAGTGGAATTCATACAGTACTGGTCTTTTTGTGACTGGTTTATTTCACTTAGCATAATGTCCTCAAAGCCCATCCATGTTATAGCATGTGTCAAAATTTCCTTCCTTTTTTAGGCTGAGTAATATTTTATTGCGTGTATATACTACATTTTGTTATACAGTCATTTGATATTTTGGTTGCTTCCACCTCATGGCTATTGTGAATAATGCTGTGAACATGGGTGTACAAATATCTTTTAATGATATCTGTTGAAGCATCAAAGTTTTTGACAGTCTATCAATTTTTTCTTCTCTTTATCAGTGTTGTATTGAAGAACTTTTGCCTAACCCAAGGTCATGAAGTTTTCTCTTATGTCTTCTTTTAGAAGTTTTATAGTTTTACCACTTACACATTTCAGTTTATGATCCATTTTAAGTTAATATTTGATTGTGTGCATGATGGATGCTGGGGTTTCCGTTCATTCTTTTGCATGTGGATATCCAACTGTCCTAGTACCATTTGCTGAAAAGATTATACCCTTTTCCCACGAAATTATTTTAGCATCTTTGTAAAAAATCTCTGACCATAAATGTAAGGCTTTACTTACGAACTCTCAATTCTGTTCTACTGACTTATATGCCTGTGCTTATGCCTGTCCTGATTTACAATGCCTTTAGAATAAGTTTAGAAATCAGACAGTGTAAGTCCACCAATTTTTTTCTCCTCTTTCAAAATTGTTTTAAGTTTTGTAGAAATTGAAAAGCTGATCCTAAAAATTATACAGAAACACAAAGGCCCTAGGTTTTCTGTTGTCTAACAATTTTAACCTTACAAGTTCTTCTCAAAAAGAAAATCAAGCAAACACTATAGATTCAAAAGATATGCTTTGACTTAGGGTCCAATAGTAATCCATAAGTGTTACAATTGGGTTCTACCTTTCTGGTTGTTAAATATTTCCTACTGAAGCTGGATCCTGGTCTTAAAGTTTTGTCGCCTGGATTAGAGAAACCATTTCTGGAAGATAGGGGGCTTGAGAAGTATAGTCTGTTCCACTTGTGGGTGAGAAAGAAGTAGAGTGCTGCTTAATAAGATCTAACTGAGAAACCAGTGTTCTTAAATTATATGAGGAAGCCAGACTGAAGTCTTTGTTAGTAGAAAAGATAAACATGACCCATGAAATCCGATGCTATGAAGTGCAGGGCTGGCTAACCTTCCAGGGCTGATGAATGCACTCACCAGTTGCAGAGGTGCAGAAGAGCCCAGCTTGACTATTTGTGTGATCCAGGGAAAGATGATTAATTTCTTTAATCCTCAAATTCCTCAGCTATGAGGATTACAGAGCTATTTCACAGTGTTGTTATCAGAGTTAAAATACATGAAAAGTTCTTGGCACATAGACAAGGCTAAAAAATGACAGACTTATGAAGACATTTGCTTCTAAATACTAAATGTTATAAGAACCTAACTAAAAGAAACTAAGTTCGTCAGGAAAAAAATACTGCAGAAATGAATTTTTAAAAATAATCCAAGAGAAATATTTACATTTATCTGAAAAGGAACATGTATCTAAAATATATACATAATTATTACAATTTGATAATTAAAAAAGACAAATAAAAATGGGCAAAGAATTTGAATGGACAGTTCTCCAAAACAAATATACAAATGGTCAATAAAGACACAAAAGGATACTCAACATCATTAGCTATCAGGAAAATGTAAATGACAATCACAATGAGATACCACTTTATACTCACTGGAATGATTATAATTAAAAAACAGATAATAACAAGTATTGGTAAGGATGTGGAAAAACGGAAACATTCACATACTGCTGGTAGGAATGTAAAATAATGTAGTTGCTTTGGAAAACAGTGTGGCAGTTCCTCAAAAAGTTAAACAGTTACCATATGACCTAGCAATTCCACTCTTAGGTAAATACCCAAGAGAAATAAAAACATATGTCCACACCAAGATGTCTACATGAATGTTCATAGCAACATTATGCATTAAAGCCAAAAATGGAAACAATCCAGATATCCATCACATGATGAATGGATAAGTGTGGCACATCTACAAAATGGAATATTATTTGGCTATTAAAAGAAATGAAGTGCTGATACATGCTATAACACAGATGAACCTTGAAAACATTAAGCTAAGTGAGAAAAACCAGCACAAAGGACCACATGATTTGATCTTTATTAAGGGTCCAGAACAGAGAAAGTAATATTGTATATTGGTTGGTGTTGAGAGCATGGAGGCTAATGGGTACAGGGTTTCTTTTCGAGGTGATGAAAATGTTCTATCATTCACTTATGGTGATGGTTGCATAACTGCGAGTACAATAAAAACCAATGCACTGTATACGTTATATAGGAAGAACTGTAGAGGTGGCAGCTAAGGAGTGTGGGTTTCTTTCTGGGGTAATGAAAATGTTCTAAAATTAATTGCGGGGATGGCTGAACAATTCTGTGGACATACTAAAGCCATAACTTTAAATGGGTAAATTGTATAGTATGCAAATTATATCTCAACGAAGCTATTAAAATATAAACAAAAATGAGGGGCGGGGTGGACAAAAAAAAGAAAAAGAATGTATTAAATCAAGGTTAAAATTATGACCTCACTTTTTTTTCATTTAAAGGCTTATGATTGTTTAAATAATAGCAATATTATGGCAAATGCTATAATTATACTTTATAGAATTTGTTTTAATGGAGAGAGAAATGTAGATATATTTTATTAGCAAAATTAAAATAGAGTAAGGAAACAAAGACGTAACCATCAATTTTTTGCTTTAGGCACTTACCAAGTGACAAGTTTTATTCACCTATAACCAGAAGAAACTGAATCAGCATATAAAAACTAAGAAAAATCACACTGCTGGGAATTTGTTTCCTTTAAACAGCTCCTTTTGATTTATTCAGTCAAAATATGCAATGGCCAAACAACTAAAATCACAGCAATGGAAACTGCTTAAGTTAGACATAATGAATTAACAGTATTCCACTGCCAAGTGTTAATAATGAGATGGGCTACTAGTATTTTATTGCTATTTGCTAATGGTAGTCTGGGCCTACTATTGTTTTTTTGTTTTGTTTTTGCCAACTCTGAAAAATAATTTTAAGTAATTATAATATTCCTTTAGTATTAAAAGAGGCATTTACTGATCTATCAAGACAATAAATGGTTGTGAATAGTCACTTTAATTGTAATATTTCTCTATACAACTTTTAGCAGCACAATAAGTGTTTAGCTTAACTATAACACAATAAAATGGTGAATATTTCCTATTATCTTTTTAATAAATATAAACATATTAAAAACTGCCTGCAATTTATTATTTTACATTTATACTACTAAAATCTCCTCCTCCACTTAAAAAAAATAGCAAAATCTATTTCTTTCTCCTTCCTTGAGATTAGAGAAAAAGAATCTCTCTGAGTCAAATTTCCACTCCTAGCAACAACAGGTTAATTTCACTACACTGATAAATTTTAAGTCCATCAGTAATACACCTCAAATGAGCCCATCGTGGGCATAATGTTAGAAGTTTATTTTGAAATTCACTAGAAGATCAACTGCTTTCACATTGAATAAAAACATTTTACATTTCTAATTAATAACTCTGTTCAGTTTTCTAATTAAATGTTAATTTTTAAAAGGTTGTTCTAGAACACATATGTACCATTTAGAAGTCAAATTCTAGTGTAAATGGAGACTTTTATAACTAACCGTGAGTTTGGTTTAAAACACTAAAGCAATCAGAGATGGTTGCGTGTGGTGGTGGATGCTAAGATGATGAAAGAATGTCAATTATTAGTTTATATTGGTCCCAGATAAAGAAAATATTCTTCTGAAGTTAGGAGAGGCAATACTTGGGTTTTCTTTTTTTAAAAAAGTTAAGAAGTGAAGAGGAGAAGGACAAGGAAAGATGATTAGGAGAGAAAGACTCATGCGCTGCTGTGTTCAACAGCTGTATCACTTCTTTCTTTAAACTCCAGGAACCTTTGAGAAAAGAGGAACAGAAGAGGCAACCTAATTATGGTGGTAACTTTGCAGGCAAAGAAAATACCAGCAAAGGCAGGTTCAAGCCAGGCTATAAGATGAGGCACTTGCATCTAGGTTCCCCGGAGTGTGAAGGTCGCAGGCTGCAGCTGGCTCTAAAGTCTGGAAAACCCAACCAAGCACCAAGGTCATGAATACGCGTAGGTTCTGACACAGTTAAAAGCGCAAGGATGATCTGTAAGAAGTGTTCTATTCAAGCTGAAGTATGTCAAAAATCATAACAATTAGTGATTAGTGGTTAAAATAGCTAAGGAATCTAGGTATTTCTTTAAAACTAATATTTCGCTGTTTTAATCAAGAGTTTCACTTATATGAAAATGAAAAAAACTGAGGATAACTTAGTTGGAAAATGTGCTAATCTCTTATTCAATAAATCGCATCCCTAAGACTAACTGAAGAGATGATTAAGCCCTACTCTACTGGCTAATACTGTTCCCAAGAAGCCCCAAGTGCTAACCTAAATCTAAGCGACAGCACATCTTAGACATTGAACAAACTCTAACATTTCTGCCCATAACCTGAGTACCTTTGATTTTCTTTAAAACTGACAAAATACAGTGTTTGTCAACAAAGGGAATAACAATGTGAAAGGTTACAACATCCAGATCTAGGTCTCTGTA
>NW_006494609.1:1881761-1900354 GCF_000325575.1 Pteropus alecto | reverse complement strand
AAGAGTGAAATATATTAATGAAATTTTTGTACATAAATGTACTGCAGCCATGAAGTCTTATTGGAATAATAATTTCAAATAAATCTTTTCCTCTATAAAACAAATGCCAAAGATCAGGCTCTAAAGGACCAATTTCAAAAATCTGAGAAGCAGAACTTGACCCATTAATAAATTTAACTATGAGAAAACCATGAACTATTGGTATTTCCCACTAAAGGCTGTACTGTGTTGTGAATTAGGCTGTAACACTCTCGATTCATTTTATTTTGGGAGAGTTCGATGATGTGGGATCTAAATGAATACGTGACTTTTGAATTAGAGAAATGTACATACTTTCCTCTGGGTCTTCACTGGTTAGGATGCTGCTAGAAAGTTCCTGTACAGCAGTCCGTGATTCAGCCGTAGAGCGATGAGGTCCTAGGCGATTGTCCCTCTGGGCTTCCCACTCTTCGGTGAAGCCACCATCATCATTCTCTGTCACAGAGTTTTGTGCTTCATTCCCTGTGCCTTCAAGAAAAAGTGAAAATAGCTGTAATATTTAGAAAATTTTCTTAATACGTTAAAGAAAATTACACAGAAATGGTAACTACTTGACTGTCATTGCTACTAGGTTACCTCGTTCTTAAACCACAAATCATGGGCTGTAGCAGGACCTCTCGGTAGCTTACCCAATAGCCATTTCTCTCCCTTATTCCTGAGGGCAGAGTCCTGATTTGTTTGGGTTTCTACCCCTCACTCACAGGACTCTGGTGGTAAATCCTGATTAATCCAAGCCAAGTGTGTTCATCTTTTCATTCCTCTTCCCACTGAAAGCTGCAAGGCTTTTGGTTTGGTACTACTCAATGTGTGTTGAGGCAAAGTCTGCTGGAAATTTGGGAGAAGTTTTTCTCACTCTTTAAGAGAAACTTAAAGAAGAAGACACAAACCACCCTTTTCTTCCTCTGGATGTTGTCTTATCTGGATAAGATGCCTGGAAATGCACTTGCTGTCTTGTGACCATGGGGAACAGCAGGCTGAAGACCAAGCCTATAGCTATGGACGGCAGAGCAGGAAGATGGAAAGAACCTGGGCCCTTGGTATCACCAATGAGCCATACAAGTAACCAACACTACAAACATCTACACCTCAGGATTCTGGTCATGTGACAGAACACATTTCTTCTTTGTTTAAAGCAAATGAATTGGGTTTTCTAATGAATGCAGTTAAAAGCTCCCTAACTGATGGCTCTCACCACTGGCTTTATTGACTAAGTTACAAAAGTAGAACACTATTGGGTGGAGGGGAAAGGAGGGAGTGCATTTTTCATGGGCTAGTCATTTTGTTATGACTGTCGGTCTGACTGAAAATTGTGAGCATAACATGAAAGTCTTGAGAACCTTCCATACATCAAAAATAATTAAAATACGTAAGTTGCTAATACTTTTTTTTCCGCCTTTTCTTTTTTAAATAAAAGTGATACATGTCCATAACAGAGGTAGATTTACCATTAATAAATAAAGCTTGCTTGCTTCGGGCTTCTCACTTGGAGGGACTTTTTCTGGGAAGGGCCCTTGCAATTCTGTAATTGTAATTTATATTTTTTTCTTAACCAGTTCTTCACAAAACTGGAATCTTCCCTGAAGTTTATGAAATCATATAAGCATAAGGTTTATAAATAAAAAGAGCAGTCCCTGCTCTGCCCTATCCCCCTCACTCCTAATGTAGAAGGAAGCAAGAGAATTAAAATGTTAAGCTACATTCAGAGACTACATTTTGCTGATCAGCCCTGCAGCTCGGGCCAGGAGGACACCTTCAGGACAAAGGGAGATTTCTACTGGGATTACAACAACCCATTCCCCACAGCTGTGAAGGGGAAACAGGAAGTAACAGTCATTCCCTATGGCTAAAACCATGGAGAACCTATGGATTAAAGTCTGGGAACTGCCACCAGGCCTGTCACTCTACATATCCTTACCTTTTCAGGCTACATCCTCTTCCCCTTCCCTTTCCTCACTATATGTCCATATCAAAGGAAACGAGACCTAAAGAATGACATATAAACCGAATTCTCTGAACACTCAGCCCCCCTATTCACTGCCTTTCCATGTACCTCTCACTGTCTTTCTTTCAGTATTTACTGTCTCTCTCACTGTCTGCCTCTGATAGGAGACCACGCTGTCTGTGGAGCGTTACCCCTTTTCTAACAAACTTTCCTTCTGACTGTAACTTTGGCGTGCGTGTTGAATTCTTTCTGCACTTTCTGCCAAAGGACCCTCTTCTCTTGCTGTAGGGCTTGGTCTCCCACCACCAACTCAGGGAAATTTGCCCTGTTCTGAATCACTACTCTCAACCCCTTCAGCTGTTTCTTCTGGTATTTACCTCCATAATTAATTATAAATAGCATGTTCATAGTTCTATATCCTGATGTTTTCATTTTAAGTACTTTGTAACTTCCTATAGGGAAGATGAAGCATTAGCTCCCATATTCATTCACACATACAAATTTAACTCCCCATATTCTCAATGTCATAATTTTATATTTAGTTTTTATACTATCATTATGCAAATAGTATTCACAACTAAACTACTTTGCTACAGCCAGAATATACTCTAATGTACAACTTTCTGTCTTCCCTGGAAAACTGCCTCATTTTTTTCCTTAACAAATTTTCTATGTATTATTTATGACTAATTCATTCTCAAACTCTCTAACAGAGTTCACACTCAGGTAACCTCCCAGTTCTATTTTTTTTTTTATTTTTACAGACATCCCTCTTGGAACCCTACATCCTTTTGTTCTCATCTAACTTCTAATTCCCTGAACAGTAGTTTTCAACTCAAGGGTAGCACCTCCTTTCCAGGGGGTGCTTGGAAATAACTATGACAGAGGAGTTTTTCATTACTGTAATACCTCAAAGCCACTATTAGTATTTAGTGGGTGAGGGGCCAGGAATGCTAAATATCCTGCAAGGTGAGGTAAAGTCCCACACAAAGAACTGCCTCACCCAAAATACCAACCACTCCCACCGGGGAACTGAACTGAAGTTCATCCAGCACCCTCTCACTTGAGGCCATTCCTCCCTGTTGCTTCTTCTTCTGGAAAGCTCTTCTTTCCACTCTTCAGCTGGCCATCTCCCATCATCGCTTCCTCAGGAAAGCCTTCCTTGACTTTCCAGAATAAATGAAATTCCTCTACTATAAACTTTTATAGCTACTTACACTTTACATTCATAGGGCTTATCACAATTGTATGAATTACTTGTTGAACGTTTGTCTCCCCCTAAATGGGCTATAATGTCCCCACAGTTGGAATATCTCATTTAGTGCTATATCCCCAGTGCCAAGCAAAATACTGGGCACACAGGTGCTCAATAAACATTTCTCAAGAGTAAAATCTTCATGTGCCATATACAAACTCGTATTCACATACACATAAACATTATTACTCATATAGACAACCAATCTTTTAATTTTCTTTAGCTTAACATGGTTAATACAATAACCAGACAATAACAATTATTTCCAATATATTATATTTCCTACTCCTCTACTAGGTCTACTACTGGAATAATGTCACCTTGTTCTGCTGCCTTGATCACTGCAGAATGAACCTGATATCTTTGGGTCCCAAAAAGGAATTCTCAGTTGAAAGTATCCTCCTCACAGTTACCCAAATGCTAAATCAGCAGTTTTCTTGGCTCTATAAATTATAACTACTCTTCCTTTCCTGACAAACAGCAACTCATTCAAGGCTCTTCTCTTTTCTCTCACCAACTTTTATTCTGCCTATTTTTTCAGCTTCCTCATTAGGTTAACCTGTTTTCATAAAAAGAAGTTCCCTTTCTTCTTAAATACTGATACTGTTTTGTTATTCAATTCTTTCTAAAAACAACCCTTAACTTATGTTCTCCTTAACATCTTCTGTAGTATCCACAAATGAGCCTATCTCCCATCTTAGGTCATCATTATTCTCCTCCAGAAAGTCGTGTCCAACTGGAATATTTTATCTTCTCAGTATAAACATTATCGCATCTCAAATAAAATTATATTTAAGTTACTCTGGCCATATCAGACAAGAGATTCTTATTTTTAACATGTTTGGAGAGAGCTTATTTTTCCTTTTAAAAATCATAGCGTCAACTTGAACCTTTCCATACTGGTATTTAATGGCAGAAATTCTTAACCTAGGGTGCCTTGGCTGTCTTGCTGGGTTTGGAGCATGTGAATGCCTTAAATATTTACTGGGTATTACCGTAACTTTCATGAGATTCTCAAAAAAAAAAAACCACATGACCAAAGATAGAGATTAAAATCATTGCTTCATAACTCATTGTTAGCCTATAAGATGATAAATGACCCTGAAAACCAGGAAATTACCAAATAAAAGTCACCTACTTTGTGCATTATAATTGGAGCTTTTGGATACCTTCCTTTGGGCTTCTGGGTCTCCTTTTGCCATATTCACCAACCACACCATTGTTGCTGTTGAGAAAGACAAAAGTCCAGGTAAGCACTAGAAACACAAAGGGAAGTGCATGGAATAGACAGCAGGCCATTAGCCCTCTACACAAATCACCAATCTTCTTAACACTACCTTAAGAATATTTAACAATGCATATGAAAAACCACAAAATGCTCTCTTTGATTTTGGCATATAAAAAAAAAAATTCTGAAACTGAATGTTTACTGTAGCTTTCAAACTGCAGCTGCTATTGTAAAACTGTTCTTCATCATTTACAGTCCCTGAAAAGTAACCAAAAGAAAAACTGTTCAGGCCAGCAAGATTCCACTGAGACAATAGCTGGATTAGTTGAGTATCCAAAAATAGTGTGAATGTACTGATAAAAATTACTTCTTGGAACTAAATTAGAGGACAATCTAGGGCTCTCAAAAGAATCAGATGATTATTATAATTCTAAAAATGCATGGAACAAATTTCCTTCATATTATGTCTCACTTCCTGGATTTTCAATAATGCTAAACTGCATCATACATAGGGAATAAGAAAAAAAAAGTTTAAAAGCAATAAATGGAAGAGTCAACTGGCCTCTTCTATGTCCCTTCCACACATACATAGAAAAAAATATATATACAGATAGATACAGATATAGATATAGATATACACACAACATCTCTGTCACATTTTAGTTGAGACAATGTGAATACTTTAATATGGTGCTTCTCATATATGCAGTTGGAATTAAAAATGGTATAATCCCTAGTGGAGGGAATTTGGTTACATCTAACAAAACTACATGTGCATGAACCCTTTGACTCAGAAATGCCACTTTTGAGGCTTTATCTTGAAAATACACTAACTAATATAAAAATACATATGAATGTGTACTATACAGAGCTAAAGCAGGAACCAAATGCCAGCAGCAACCTGAGTCCAATCTGGTCATAGTAAGCAATTTTAAACAAGAAACTTGTCATCTATGTCTCTCTGGCTTTTTATCACTGATTTTATAATTATATCCATGTTCCTAATACTCTTAGGCTTCTTGAATAACTTATGAAGGAAATACACAGCCAAAGAGGCTGAAAATTCCATAGTAGGCATACTTACTCACTCACCATGGCTTTGTAATTTTGAGGTCAAACAAGTTTCATTATATAACCAAAATAACTGATCAAAATCAACATAAGCCAGGAAGGCAATGCACTGTTCAACTAAATCAAACCCAAATAAGAGAAACAGAAAGGCAACCACCATGTACAAGGCTCATGAATTCCTGTAGCCTTCTTGTCAATAAAGGCAGTAGCTTTATTCTTTTGCAAATGTAGAAAAATATTGCTACGAACCCTTTTGTTTTAATATTTAATATCACTACAGAAATTAGGAGTCAGCAACCTTTTTCTGTGAAGAACCACATAGTAAACATTTCGGACGAGTCACATCTCGTCTCTGTCACATATTATTCTTTGTTCTTTTTATTCTTCTGCTCAAGAACCTTCTATGATTCCCCAGTGATCATGAAAAGCATACAGAGATCTAAATCAGTCACTCAAAGCTATCCTTGATCTTGTCCTAATCTGCCTTTCCAAACTCATCCTAGTACTCTCTTCATTTTATACTCTATGTTCTAGTCAAATTAAACACATAAAATCTGATAGAGGCCCCACACTCATGCCTCCAAGGCATTCTTTGTGACAAGTCCATTTTTGGAATCGACTTCCATCTGTGCTTGCTGAAATCCCACTCATTCTTAAAAGGTTCAATCCAAATGCTGTCTCTTCCAAGAAGGCTTCCCTGATTTTTCCCTCTTCTGAACTTTCTCTACACTTTGTGTCTCTTCTTTTTTTTTTTTTTCAGGGAAAGCCATCTTTTTATTGAATGTACCTAGGTGTGGGGCAGGCTTTGTGTCTCTTCTGAATCTGATAATATTTTGCCTTGGATGTTGCTTATTTATATGCTTGTCTTATCTTACCTCTTAACTGTAAGCAAATGAGCTGAGTATCTTAATCATCATTATATCCTTCACAGTGCTCTGTGGGAGCACATCAGACCAATGCCTAATAAATATTTACTGAGTGATTAGGAAGAGTATGACTCTAAAAAAAAAAAAGGCAAAAATAATCTGAAAGAACGGTACAATTCTTTCATAAGCTAGGGCAAGATTCACCTGCAATATATGTATATAACAAGTACTCAATTATACCTGATTAGTAAGATTTTAAATGAGAATACTGGCTCCCCAATCTCTAAATATTTCTTCTATCTCTATACATATTAAAAATTCTCTTGAACCAGTGTCAGGTAGAAGATAAAAATTTGCAAGGAAACAGAGATCTGCAGGAGTTCCATTAATGCTATGCATTTAGGATTAGAAAAAGACACATGATAATGATCATAGTTACATGTGTTTGAATTCCTATAAATTCTTAGCTGTTTAATAATTTAACGTCATTCCAAAATACTTACAGGAGTAAATGAGAGCCGGAAAGAGTGTTTCATTTCTCTCTTGAGCTGTCTCAACCAGCATACGAAGTGGGCCTTTTGGACATAAAACAGCCACTAAATCTAGAAAGAGGAAAATAGAAAAGACATCTGAAAAAAATGTATTGGCTAAACTTGTAAATGGATGTTATGGAGGTATGAACCAATAGAACAAGTTTAATTTTCTTTTATACACAAAAAGATATTGAATGAATATGAAATAAATAGCAGGTAAACTGATGGGGCAGGGGACAACCTAAACAAAATACACAAAACCATACAGATGATCTGTGCAAATTTCATTCTGGTTTGATGCTATTTGGCTAGTTTACAGTGTATCATCACTGTTATAGTCCCCAAAGAGGGAAACCTTGGATAAGTAATTGCTGTTGCTACCACTGGCGACCTGGATGGCTAGACCATTGGCAATGGCCTAAGAATCTGTGAAAATGCAAAGGTGAAGCCAATGGTTGACCAGGGCAAGATGACTGCCTAAAGTTCAGCTACTTTTGCTGACCCCTGGATTCCACTATTTGATCAAGGATGCCTAGATTAAGGAATGAAAAGCAGCAGCTCTCCAGTAGCTCCATCACATGTAGTACTGATATTATCCATAAAGTGTTCAAATTTCCATTGTGGTTTACTCATTTGATCCCAAAGAACTCCTGAGGTAGCTAGGGGTCCCACAGGGGTGTGACATTCTCTAGTACCTTGTCAACTGACAAGGGACTGAGGAAAGAAGAGGCCACCCTCTCCTTTAGGTGGGATACTCTACAGGGCCCAGGCTTAGCTCTATCCTGTAGGTAACATTTTGGTCTTAGCAAGAAAGTCCTGGTGGCTGGGCTGAGCTTGTAGAATGCTGCCTTCATGATAGAGAGGATATGGAGTAGAAGGATACAGAGCTTCATATACCCTGAACACACGTGAGAACTTCTCTTTCCAGGAGAGCTAAGTATGCCGTCTGCCATTCTAATGGTGTATAGCATGAGACTGAGAAGGGCAGTTTCTCACACCAGAAATCCATGGGCAACATAAGATCATCATAGGTGATCCAGAGATTTCAGTAGGTATATGAGAGGAGGAGGCTGCTAAAGCCTCTACAGTGAATAATTCTCTGGAGACAGGGAGAGGGGGCGTTAATGGAATGACTGTTGTTATTACAATTTGGACAGATTTAGAGCCCTCTGGGGTCGGGGGCCCCAACTGAAGATGGGCCAATTTTAACAGCTTACATAAAATTTGTAAATAAAGAATATGTTGCCTACAGATTCCCAAAAGACCTAAAAGATACTGGGCGTGTCTTAACATCATGGGTGCAGAGAGGGTCTACTGCTATTTCTTGACAGTGTCAAAGATGAAGAAGCCCTCAGCTCACCAAAGAATTTTCAGGAATTTAACTGAGGTGGCAGGGCCTTGTACTAAGTACAGAGAAATGTCTACCCCCCTTTTTTGAGCTCCTCCGTGAATATTTGTATGTCCTCAATGAAAATGTCAAAGGAACCTCTTGAGAGGATGATATCAGCAGTGCGATGTTATTTCTGTGCTCCTGGAGGAAGCTAGATGGATATGGTTAAGATCTAGTCTGCAAAGACTGTGCAATAGGACTGGTGAAGTCCCCCATGAGTAGCTAGGTAAAGATATAATGTGTCCCTTTGAAGGTGAAAGTCAACTGTGGTTGTTGAAAAAGGCACACGTTAATAAAATCTCTAACTACAGAGTATTTACTAGTGGCTGATTGGATGGAGTCCAGAACTGGCATTCTTAATCATAGGTATGGAATAATAGATGAGTATTTTGTAAACCATCAAGTACTATATACCTTAAAGTCATTATAAGTCAGGCATTGAGAGTATATAACTTCTATAGTTCTATATGAGAAAGGAATTGATCCAATTCTATTTCCAAGACTATTTCTTCATCAAATCAAGCAGGGATGATGAGGTTTCTTATTATTGGTCATGAGACATTTTAATAACCGCCTAGTTACAATATACAGACCACACAATGACTTCTGGAAATGGATCTCTTTTTGGCTTTCATGTAGGGCAATAGCCACAGAGTACACATCTGTACAGCAGCCTTGGTTATTCATAGCTTGGCTACAGTGTGACTATAACACTGGTTGTAATGAATTTGAGTCTCACATTGCCCAAATAAGTCTTATTTCTAAAAGAATAATTCTACTTAAGTTGCCTTATACACAGTAGGTACCCTAATTTCGACTTGAAGAACTAATCAAGCATTTTATGTGTATTAAACACTCTGCTAGTGCTTTTCAACATACATTCTGAACTCTTACTACTCTGAGAAGCACTGTTTCCATTTTCCAACTGAGAAAACTGAACCTCGAAGCACCTGAGTAACTGTCCTAAGGTCACAGAGGCTGTAAGTGGTAGAGATGAGATCTGAATCTAAGTCTTCCAACCAGAAGTCTATGGATCCTTTCACTAATCCGTCACTGAATTAAACTGGGAGCAATAATAAAACATTTTTAAAGAATTTAACCTCAAAAAAACTGAAATCTTTATATGAAAAAGATACTATAGCTAATTAATTATTTACTGAAGAGTTATGGGATATAGCCATTACCATTTTTCATAAGTCAAGATAACTAGACGAGGAAGGAAAACACACTAGTGAGGCATTTCTGTAACAAAATGTTAGTCTTGGGTTTACCATATACTGAAATCACAGCCAAGATGAGCCACGCAGTCCATTCTGGGAGGTACTTGATAAATACCAAGGCCATGAGGGCACTGATCATAATGAGATATGCCTGCTGGAGTCGCAGTGGGCCTTTCCAATGAATGGCAATCATTCCCACCACACCAAAATTCCAGATCAGGAGGGCAACAGTGATGTAATCCATGGCAACATTATAGGTTTTAAACACTTCCCTGAAAAAAATTAAATGGCGATGTAAAAAGATTTAATTACAATCATTTTCATCAAAACATTGTTTAGAGTTATGGTTCCCAAACACGAGACATTCATATCCCACTTTCGTATTTTTACTATATCTTATATCAACTGTGCTATTATTTAACACTTTACTTTTTCCTCAAGTTGAGCTTATTTTAATAGAAAACTATATTATCCTCATATAAATGGGAAATCAGTATCACAGACCATAGCTATAAAAATAAGTACAGAAACTAAAAAAAGGCCATATACCACCTAAAATGCCATTTTATACTTTGAGAAACCCTCATTTAAAATATCTGAAAGTGGAAAAAATTAAACTTGCATAGTAAATTTTACAGAAGTTTGTCATTTACCTGCTTTTGTTCATGGTGTGATTAGTTTGCTGGGTTTTATAAATGAAAAAACCCATAAAACACTGTATTAAGAAATACTAAAAACATATATTATATATTACTAATGTCACTTATATATATTAGTAACATTAGTAATATATATTGGTGACATTATACATTAGTAATATTTAAAATTTAAATATAAAAGTGAAACCATAAAAGAACTAGAGAAAACCACAGGAAATGGAGAATTTAAAAAAATACATATGCAATTTAAATTATATAACTTTTAAGGGCCCTCCTTAATCCAATGTATTTTTAATATACATATGGTATACAAATATATTAAAAATATTAATATATGTATACAAAAACTGAAAAACCTTTTAAGTTAGATAATTAAATATGTATATATTTAAAATTCCCCATTTCTCACTGTTTCTTCTAGTTCTTTTATGAGTTCGCTTTCATATTTAAATTTTTAATCCATTTGGAATTTATTCTGATATAAAGAAATCCAAATTTTCCCCCAAATGATTACCTGATTGTCCCAACACCAATAACTAAATAAGCCATCTATAGTTTACTGATTCTATACCACCTTTATCATAAATTAAATTCCATTATATACTTGAGCTTTTTAGAAAAGTCTAATCTTTCCTATTAATCATCTATTCATGGTGCAGATGCCACAATTTTAATTATTGTAGTTTTACTGTAATTTCATATTAGGCAGGACTAGTATCCCTTCATTTTTCTTTCTCAGAATTCTTTGGGGTACCTTCACGTATTAATTTTTCCAAGCGAACTGAGAATCATCTTGTCCAGATGAAAAGTAAATCCTATTTGTATATTTACTGGGCTTATATTAAATTTTACAATACACTTAGAGAGAATGGGCATCTTTATGATACTAAGTCTTCCTATGTAATGTGATATAACTTCCCATTTGTTTAAGACTTCTTTTTAAGCCCTTCACGGAGGCATTGAAAATTTTACTAATAGATCTTGCACAATTCTTGTTTAATCCTAGATATTTTGTCTTATGCTATTATAAATGGGATTTTTTTCTTTCATTATGTTTACTAACTAGCATCTCCATGAAGACTATTGATTTGTGTTTATTAATTTTGTATTCAGTTGCCTTACCAAATTTACTTAGTGATTCTAATCGTCTTTTGGTTAGTT
This sequence comes from Pteropus alecto, assembly GCF_000325575.1. NCBI lineage: Eukaryota > Metazoa > Chordata > Mammalia > Chiroptera > Pteropodidae > Pteropus > Pteropus alecto. The sequence goes on along the minus strand of NW_006494609.1, from coordinate 1,888,990 downwards.
TAAAACCAAGTAAACAATCATTTTATCTCCAAATATTGAAAATTAAACCTTCTCTTCCAATTGTATAGCTCTTATTTCTTTCTCTTGTTTAATTGTGTCCACTATTTCCTCCAGAGCAATGTCAGACAACAGCAGTGATAAAGGAAATCCTCATCTTGCTCCCAGCATTAATAGGCATGCTCCTAGTTTCCCTGTGAGGGTGATATTGACCTTTAGGTGAGATTCATTCATTTTATCATGTTAAAGAAGTTACCATCCATCCGTTTTATTACAGAATTTAATAAAGAACATGTGTAAATTTTATCAAATACTTTTTAGAATGTACAGAGATGATGACCTAGTGATATGGTGACTTATATTGAAATTTGTAGGGACAGGGAAACATGGCAGAATGAGAGACATCCTCAGATCTCTCCCCTTGAAACAACAAAAAGCTGAACACCTAAAACTCAAACAAAAACACCCAAACTGCATGCACATCGGCACGTCTGAACGTGGGATACGCGCATAGAGCTACCACAGGTCAGAACCCTAGGTGTCGGGCGGTGGACTGGGAGAATTAAAGAAGGTGTCTCTCACAGCCACTGGAGCTCTCTGCAGGAGGGGGAGCGGTAAAGGTGCAGCGACTTCACTGATCAGCCTGCCTGGAAGTGCTGGAGCTTCTAGCAGCCGGCAGCAGGGCCCAGTCATCAAGGCAGAAAGCAGAAAAGCGGGATGGGACAGGACAGCAGAGAAACAACAGTTGATTTTTACCACCCTGGTTCCAAAACTGAGGCTGAGCTGCAGCCCCCAACCCTCAACCCTCAGTGCCCCTGCCCCCATACTCTCTGAGACCAAACGCTGCAGAGCCCCAGGGAAATCTGAGCAAAAGCTGCAAGACTGAAGCTACCTCTCTCAGCCTCTGGAGCTCCTTGCAGAAGGAGGGGGAGGGGAGAAGGTGCAGCAACTTCCCTGAACAACCTTTCCTGGGACTGCTGTGAGTTCCATGCAGCAGGCAGCAGGGCCCAGTCATCAGGGCAGAAAGCAGAGAAGCGGACATGACAGCAGAGACACAATCACTGATTTTTTACCAGCCATGGTTGGAAAACCAAGGCTGAGCCGCAGCCCCCAACTCCCAACCCAGAGGGCCCCTCCCCACAAAACCCTCCGAGACTGATCACTTCGGAGCCCCAGGAGAATCTGAGCAAATGCTACTGAAACTGTTGCTAACACTGACAGTGACTGAAACTGAGAGTAGCAAGTGAGATTAAAGATCTACAAGAAAATAAAGAAGACATTATTTAGGCTTTATATAAAGCAGGGATCCAAGAAGCTTAGACGCCACCTACTGGAAACCAAAAGAAAAGCTCCTCCTTTGCAGCTGGCTAAAAAGAGACCTTTATATAATAAATCTTCTTTCCGGAAAAACAACAAGTTACACTTCCATTAATGCCCAGGCGAAGAAATAGTCCACTAAACACCATGAACAATCAAGGTGACAAGGCATCTCAGAAAGAAAGAGAAAAATCTCCAGAAAATAAGTTTACAGACATAGAAATATGTGACTTAAATGACAGAGAATTTAGAATGGTACTTCTGAAATTTGCTAATAATGAGCCAGTCTTCCATTCTGCAAACTCCACTTGGTCATAATGTATTATTCTTTCAATGTGTTGCTGAATCCTATTTGTTAAAATTTAGTTATTCTTTTGATATCAGTAAAATAGGATTGGTCTACAGTTTCTTTTTTCTTGATAATTTATAGGGTTTTGGTATCAATGTTATGCTGGCTTCATAAACTGTTTCTGGAAGCTTTTCGTCTTTTTCTATGTTTTGGAAGACATAAAATTTTCCACTCCTTAAAGATTTAATAGACTTTCCCTATGAAACCATTTGGGCCTGGTACAGTTGTTATTGGTGGAGGTAAAATGGGAACCTCTTCGACAACTTTCTGTATTTTTTCTTTGCTACATATAAATTTTCTATTGCTTCAGTAGTCAGTTTTAATAATTTTTTCTAGAAAATCATCCATTTTTATATAGATTCTCACATTTGTTTCTTTTGTTTGCTGTTATTCCCACTGCCTCTAACAAACTCAGTTTATTAGTTTTATTGCTTCTGTTCCTAATTTAAGAGCTAGTGTGATGGTTTACAAACTTTGTCACCAGTACTGAGAAAAAGGTCAGAGTGGCAAATTTCTGAGCCTCTCTATGCTCTTCAACAGAGCAACTCTACTTTTTTCTATTTTATATGTGAAATTTTCATATAAGATTTGATTTGGAAAAAAACCCCACTGATGAAACAATACGAAAGTTTTAAAATTAACTAAATCATGTTTATATACTTTTATGAAATCTTTTCTTTACATTCTGATTCATAGATTTCTACTAGAAGTAATGAATATAAAAAATTCTTTACTAAAATAATTTAGTAAGTCCTTTACTAAAGAAGACTTAGAGTTGACTATAGTCTTGAGTTCTTTCAGTTCTACTTATCTATAAACAAGGATAAACAAAAGAATATCTCTATCAATAATATTAACTTTTCATATCTATCTATCTATCTATCTATCTATATATATAGCATGACCTGTATATGGAAACAATTTAAAAGTAATTCATCAATAAAAGATATGACTTTAAGTGACAGCCCAAATATTGTTAATTTCTGAAAAACAGACCAAATATTTTATCACTTACCCCAAATAAATGAATGAAAAAAAGAACAGCAATAACAGAGATGAAATAATAAGCCAGGCATGGATGACCTAGAAAAGAATTTCAATATAAATAACAGATTCCATAACCCTAAAAAACTGTAAATTTCTGATTTCAAAAATAGTATATTCTTTCTGTATATGTTATGCTTTTCAAATAGCAGAACACAAATGGCTTTGGGGTCAGTAAATTTTTATACGAGAACTCTTTGAGGCTGAAGAACTCATAATAGTAAATAGAAATTTCAGCAAGACAATAGACCTTTGTTCCTTTAGAAATAGGTGATATTTTTAAAAGAACGCATTGTAAAATACAAAACTATCAAGGATCGACAGCTTAACATTTAAATTTTTAAGTAGCAATATTTTCAGTGGAGGAATTCTGCAGTATTTCTGATATAAACAATAAATAAAGTGAATAAATAAATGATAAATAAAGTTCAATCAAGTAAAAAATCAGATATTCAGTTAGGTAACCTGTGTATGCATACATTAACCATACAGAGAAAATAGGCCTTCTAAACTACATAAACATTTGACCAAAGAATATTCACACTCTGAAGTTTCAATAAGTATTGTAATGCTTTCTACATTAATTTCATTGTTCATTAATAAGTATTACTATTACAGATTCTTTGAAACACTTAAAAGTCAGTCTATCATCGCACAGAATTTATAGGGCACTATACAAATATTAGTCCCTATTACTCATGTACAAATATTAGTCTCTATTAGTCTATTACTTATTAATGAGATAGAATCAGAATTTGATTTTTGTAATCTATTACACAAAATAAACGTTTCGTTATTATTATATTTTTACAGCAGAAAAGAATATTGGAAGCTTATTGGAAGGGAAAGTAAAGCAAAAGGACACTTCCAGATGTGGAAGTGGCCCAAGCAAGAGAAGAGCAGCTCAAAAGGCTCAAGGGCCCAAACACAAGATAAACATTTTAAATGGTAATTTTATGTAATGGGTATATTTGGGGAAATAGTATATAACCGAAAAAGTATGAGGTTTTTAAAAACAAAATGAGAAGTATGATAAACTGTCAAGTAGTTTCTAACCAAAAGTGAAAATACTTCGTGGTGGATATACACATTTTTTACTTTAAATTTTCAATGGATTTTATTGCTTAATGACAGAAGGAGCTATTTAACCAATAACATTTCCAAATATATCTTTTAACCAGAATACATCCAATCAAAAAGAGAGAAAACCTCTAAATCAAGATTATTTCATCTTCGTTTTTCTAAATCTCCCACCCCCACCCCCTGATCCAGCTGTTCCAATAATCAAGCTCTAAGCTATCAAAGCCTCGCTGTGATTAGAATCTATGTTAATTTCCTCTTGTGGTTCTGTTTCAATTACCCAAGGTTATGTGATTGTTAATTCTTTTGAAAAAATAAATTTTAAAATTTTTGCTGCCTCTTTAAAAACTTTTATCAAATTAATTTCTCTTCTTCCACAAAAATATAATTTCTAACATTTTAATATAAAAAATTTCAAAAACACAGCAAAGTTTAAAGATTTTTATAGTGAACACTTATATCACCTAAATTCCACCATTCACATTTTGCTATACTTGCTTTGTAACATTTCTATCCGTCTCTCTATCCATTAATGAGTCCATCATATTTTTATTACATATCGAAGTAAACTGAAGACATCTGTACATTTCCCTCTAAATACTTCAACTTTAGCAAAATATTCTAAAGGGAGCCCTTACACTATTTCCTCTGCAATAAAACCAATACAGCTTAAGCAGAAAAGAATCTCCCCACCTGCATCCTGCTCCACCATTCTCACAAGTGTTAGTTTTAGATATAATCCAAGTTACAAAACTAAAAAGCATATCAAATATTACAAGACAGAAAAGCTTTAAAGAATGGGGGATATATACTGGTATTCATATTAGGTTCTACATTAAGAGCCAGAGTAAATATTAAATACTGGAAATTCTCACTTTTCTTGAGAAATGCTTTTTACCTTGGGGGGGGTGGTGGTGGTGGTGGTGGTGGTGGTGGTGGTGGTGATGGTGGTGGTGGTGATGGTGATGGTGGTGGTGGGAACATGGGATGTTGTTTATTTAAAAAAAAACAACAGCATTTTTCTGAATACAAAAGTAACATATGCATATAACATTTAGAAAACAGAAACATTAAGGAAGAAAATAGTTCCCACTGACCAATGACAACAAAGTTAACATTTTCTTTTCAGACATGTTTTCTGTCTGCCTGTATAGGCAGACAGAAATTAGAATCGAGTTATAATAGTTTTACATTCTGCTCTTTAAAACTTAATTTTTAAAGACAAACTCATGCCATCAAATATTTTCTTTTTTTAAATATGAGTTTTAAATGAGTAAAAAACTTACATAGGTGAACCCACAACTTAACCTTTTCCTTATACATGAATTTGTGGTATTTTCCTTTTTTCCCCCAATTTTAATTCATGCTAGGATGCAAATATTTTTCCACACTTCTAATTTTTTTCTTTGGAAAAAATCATGAAAGCAAAATTACTGAATCAGTCTACAAACTTTTTCTAATCCCAGAGTATTGATACATTTTGGTTTAATGACTTCACAAATAGGCTGGATTGATCTTTACCAAGATCAATCCATATTTCCTTTGTAATTTTTCTGCTTGGAATTTTTTAAATTTCTTATTAGGATATTCATAATTTTCTTAATGATTTATAAGTGATCTTCATATAAAAATATGAGCCCTTTGCCTGTAATAATGGTAGTAAATATCTTTCCTATTTATGGTGGTCATGTGCGTTATTATTTTCTGAATTATTACTTGAATTCGAAGCCTCTTCTGATGACTAAACAGCACCTCCCTTTTTTCTAAAACAGCCCTTTCTCATCTTGCAAAATTCCTAGTCAGCTTTCCTGTGCTAAAGGCTTGGAAAGAACCCTGCTTCCGTACACCACAGGAAGTATCTCCTCTAAACCCTGAACTAACCAAACCAGAAACCATGTGACTTTAATAAGTCATACAGTTTCATCTTCAACAAATGAAAAGTAAAAATTAACTGTCTTTTCTGTTTTCTACCTTTTGAGGAATACAGAAATGGAGTCACAAAAGTCAAGCTGCTAAATTGCTAAAATTAAGTAGGGTGAGGCTTCAGGAAACAATTCTATTCCTGTTTTACCTAGCCTAGGACTTAAATATAACTTTCCAGTTTTGTTTCAATGCCTGGATATACATCAAACCTCCAGATAACACTGATTACCTTCTGAAAGACTAAGGAAAGAATGTTTATGTACCCAGACCACCTGACATGGAGAGGATTACCAACTCAGACCAATCCGGAAGGTAAGAATGCAGAATTGATTCTTCTCAAGGATGTATGTTTTACTGTAAGAACTCTCAGCTTTTCTTTCTTCTTTGTAACACTCTGAGTATTGCCTGATTGTTTCCGGTTTGCAAACCCTAAGACTCTTAATTCTTTACCATCTATTTCTAGCCAAAGTTTCCTGGTTCATTTATACTCTGCTAACACTGTTTAAGGTTTGTTTGGTCTTTCAGCTTCTTATAGACATTGCACAACCAACCACTGACATAACAAATCCTCAGGGCTTATTTCCAAACAGGTTCTGGCAGATTTCTGAATTCCTGACTTAAAAGCTTTTATTTTATTACTAGGAGTCAAAGTAAACAGTTTCTTTCTATAGAATTGGCTGTGATTGCTAAGACTTGAACATTGAACATTAAAAAGCAAAACAACACAAATGAATGAGTAAATGTGGAAATCTAGCTGAATATAAACTGTTTAGATGGTCTAAAATGAAGAATAACTAAAAGATACACAAAACTGACCAAAAATATATCGAGAGGTTCTAGAGAATAGAAAAAAATGGCATAGATGATGGAGGTTCTGTTCATCCCTCTGGCGACCAGGTCAAGGTTGTGACAGAGGCAGGAAACAGCAGCAAGGGAAAATCACCTGGGATCTAGATGAACAAGCCATACAACTATGGAGAAATCCAGGAAAGCACCCTGCAACAGTAGAAGGTGGGATGGGGCGAGGACGCGGGGCTGCCCGGTCCGGGGCGGCTGAGTGAGACAGAAGCTGTGGCAGTCGCAGACGCCTCTTAAGAGGGCTGCATCTGCGAGTGGATTGCACCAGTGCCCGTTCAGCTGCACACAGGGGGCACCAGGAACTTGCAGGGAGACACTGGAGTGAGGGCCGAGGCGTGACTCAGTGCAGAAGTGCCGGCAGTATCCATTGTTCCCTGCTGAGCCCTCCCCTCTACCAGTGCGCAGGACACAGCACCGCCATAGCTGTGACGTCATCAAACTGGATAACAGAGGTCACTCCGCCCAGAGGATTCCCTGAAACCCCGCCTACCCCAACTTGGGCCCCACCCAAGCCACATCCAGGTGTATCCTCAGAGAGTCAGGTGCTCCTTGCTGAGACTCACACTGGAGGCAGCCTTGGTTTCTGGTGTGGCCTTTTGAGGCAACTATAAGCACAGCATCTGTGGATTACTTGCTGAATCCTGACAGATGGCACCCGCGG
>NW_006494609.1:1752516-1880317 GCF_000325575.1 Pteropus alecto | reverse complement strand
GTAAGGTCAGAGGAGGGAGGGAGCAATTGGGGGAATCATTTTATGAACTATATAGATGTCTAACCAATGTACAGTATACTTGAAACTAATTAAAATTTAAAAAAATAAAAAATAAATAAAAGAGAGTTTCTAGATAACAAGGAGTAAAAAGCATATTCCACCCTGTTTCTCTCACTGAATGCAACTGAAAACCTGAATACAATGCATGCAGCTGATAGTGAAGGACTTTGAAAAGTAAAGGGAGGCAGGTGGGCTGGGGAATTAAAAATACTAGGGAACCGACAGTGAGTTTACCACTTTTTTCTCTCTGGTACTACCCTTTTCCACCTGAACTCCACCTGGGTGGGCATTAGCAAGATAGTATACCTGAAACTAAGACAATCAGAGCAGCTGGAGATACCCTCTAGTTCTGGCTAAAAGACCAGGACCAAGGTCTCCTAATACTAAAAAGGAATACAAAATCCAAGTTTCTGTTTTTTTCATTTTCTCCATTCTTTCACATCCAGCCCTCAAACAATCCTGTGGTGGTGGCAATGGCGGTGACAGGAGCCTAACATTTAGGAGAAGAGGCTTCTCAGCCGTTTGTAGAAGTTGTAGTTCCCAGAGAGTGAAGCAAATGGCCCTTGCTGTATTTCTCTCTGTCCTCCCACCTTGGCCCTGATGCTGGGAAAATAAAGTCCAGCTTTCTGGCTGGAGGAATGGAACAGAGAAGTCCATAAGAACTAGAAAGTATGAGGGAAATTACAGAAAAGAAGAAACTCAGGAAAGTAACTTCTTAAAGTTATTATGAACTTGTGGGCCCATCCTCAAGATGTGTAAATGTGGATAATATGACTCTAAATACTCCCTATAAAATATGAAGAAACAACGGTAGCATATAATCCGGATGAAAGTCAGAGGCCAATAAAAGAGAGAAATGGAACTAGCAGGTAAACACTTGTGTACAGATAATACATATATGGTGGAAAAAAGGACCAAGAAAAGTATTTAACACTTGATCACATTTAAATAGTGGGAAGAGAATGCTTCTCAGCATGGGTTTAGATCATTTGCTCTTTGGCCTTCTGAGTGCTGATGATTAGCTGTCATCATTATACACACACATTTCCCCTTCAATCTTCTCTGTATGCTAATGTCAGACTGAAGATGGTCATCACTTAGATTATCACTTCCACCCACTCAAACAAGCAAGGACAAACTGTGTAATTTCAGAGTTTGTGAACATTGAAAAGGTATTCAATCTTACTAGTAATCAACTAAATGCAAATTAAGACATTTTATTTTGCCTGTAAAAATTAACAGATTTTAAAAAGAATTCAGTGCTGGTGAAGATGGGTAAGACAGACAGTCTCATTCACAACTAGTGTTAAGTACAAATTGATAGTATCATTTTGAAAAGGGAATTTTGCATACCAAGACAGTTAAAAATATGTATATACTTTACCCCAGAAATTCTGTCTAGGATTTTACCCTAAAAAAATAATGTGAGGAATTGAAAAAGCTCTATGCATAATGACATTCATTGTTTTTCAGAATCATGAAAAACTGAAAACAAATGTCCAACATAAGAGAAATTAGGAGAAGTAAATTATAAGACACCCATTGAGTCAAATAGTATGTAACTGTTAGACATATTTTCTAAGGCTTTATGATATGGAAAAATGCTTACATCAAAGAAAAAACATATATTGATGATTATACATTTTATTTTAACCATGTTAAAAAGAAATACTAGAAAGAAATGCTAGAAGGAAAATTTATAGAAATAAATACTAGAAGGAAACAGATTTCAATATTCGCAACGTTAATATTTATTTATTTGAGAATGACTCTGAAGGTCCATGACTTGTAATAATTTGTCATTTTTTGGAGGCATGAATCTGAAACATGTGCCGGGTAGCTGAAATTCAAAAGTGAGTCACTTAACTAGTGAGCTAGGGCAGCAGAGGCTGGGAAAGTTGGGCCTGCATCTTTCCTGCACAACCTCCCCTCCGCTTATTTCCCAAGGAGAGAATCAGCGCTACTGGAGAGGTGGTAAAGGAATGGATGGTTACCGATTTAGAAGTAGGAACAGAGCCAGTCACCAATAAGTTTAAACCAGCATCTGAAGGTGGCTTGACTGTTCTGTACTCAAGGATGAAAATATGCATTTTTAAGTTACATATTATTTTATGGGGACAAATATATTCTATAATGCTGTTTGTGAATGAGGGAATCCCAAAGGTCTTAGGATATATCCCTTTGGAATGTCATATATGCACCGCAAATCAAAATGTTAAACTGTGATTGTATAACTGAAACTAAGACAATATTGTATGTTAGCTATATCGTAATAAAAATATTTTTAAAAAACCATTTAGATTGTGATATAATATGAAAACATTTGTTTTCCATTTATACCTTTTTGTATTTTTCAAATGTTCCACAATGAGGTGGAAAAAAACTAAAAAGTAATTTAGTTCTAGAATATAAGAACTTTTTCTTTACTAGGCCAAATAAGATATCCGACAGAAAAAAACCCAATCATAAAAAGAACGTGGTGGAAAGCAAAGCTCTGTCTCTCATGCTCACCTTATAGCACCTGTATTTATATAGAGCGACCAGGAGAATAGTCATAACAACAATGACGCTGATCATGATAGCAGCATTCAGAATGGAGTGCAGGGCTCTCTGGCCCACAGTCTCGGTGTCTTCTGTGAATGGGGTATAGATTCTACAATAAAACAGAACACAAAAGCCCCAGTAAGTGCTGATGGATAGATATCCCAAACCACATACCCTATCTAACCACACAGTTTAGTTTCCTGATTTAACTGATACCTTATGTCACTTTTCTCCATCTCGTCAATCTAGCCAAGAAATTTTGCCCTAAGAAAAATAGCTATCCTCTAAAATAAGTGCTTCAAAATAAAAGGAGATATCTAAAATATGGAGAGGTGGACTTGTGAGCTATTAATGCTGCAATAATTACCTCATCAAATGTTCTTTCTCCACAGCTTGTGATTTGCTAAAGAACCGGATTCTGCCATGTAAACTACCCAGGCTACAAGTGGTTGTCAGAGCAAGGTAATATGGCTTATAATTATTATTTTTCATCTTTAGGGTGATTGCAACTGGAATTGCTTGAGATAAAGTCACATGCCCATTTTCTCCTTGTTTCTCATTCACATAAAAACACTTTTACTCTAGGTGCCAATGTTTCCAGCTAAAAGACTTTACTTCTGATTCCGTTATAGTCAGGTGTGGCTGTGAGACTAAGTAATTGCCAATGAGTTATAAGTAAATAACTTGTGTAGAACTTCTAAGAAAGAAGTTAATTCTGCTAAGAGATGTCTTATGTCCTTTCCTCCCAGACTCTTTCCTGCTTCCTGCTGTCTAAATGAAGGCTGGAGCTCTAGTACCCATAATAACCTGGAATATAGACTCTGAAATAACCTAGAGTACAGAAGTTAAAAATAAAAGGAGTCTGAGTCCTTGATGAATGTGAAGCCACTATACCAATCTGGACTATCTCTGCACTATTCTGTGGGAAAGAGATAAAAAACATATCATTTAAACCAGTAATGTTTTGACTTTTTAGTAATAGAGTCAGCAAACTTTCTGTAACGAACTAGAGAGTAAATATTTTAAGCTTTGTGGGTCATATGGTCTTTGTTGCAATCATGCAACTCTGCCATTATAGCATGAAAGCAGACATAGACAATAGGTAAATGAATGGACGTGGTTGTGTTCCAATAAAACCTCATTTACAAAAATATGTGACAGGCAGATCTGACCTACGAGCTATAGCTTGCTAACTCTGTTCTATAACACATAACCAAACCTAACTCTAACTCCTACAGAGAATATTCCTCAATCTCTTGGCTATTGTCTGTAACCCCTGCTCTTCAATCATTGTCTTAGCCTTTCTCCTAAAGGTTAAAAGCTTGGTTTTCAGAACTCTACACAGTTTTTCAGACACTTGCCAATTCCAAATTCTAAAATTCACTTAGAGCTTGTTTGAACCCAAGAGTCCTAGAGACAGAACTAGGTGACATATGAATCAAAGCATTTTTCTTGGAGGCAAAGGGCTGACACCAGCACATCAGAGAATCTACATGACAGTTCCCCCAAGAATCTAGAGAGTACCAACTTGTATTAATTCTTCATCCTTTCAATTAACGACTTTTTTTGGCTGAGCATTTATTACATACCTCGCCCTGGAAACAAAGTATGCTGATAGGACTTATAGTATATAAGGAAACCAAGTATTAAATAAATAATGTAAATAAATATATGTATTTCCTTATTGTTACAAGTGAAAAAGAACAGGTTGCTATGAGAAAGAATACCAGAAAGTACCTAATTCTGCTGGGAGAATCATGGAAGTTATCTGTAGACTTAACATTTAAGCCAAAGTGAGAAGAATGATAGGAATTAATCTACCTAAGTTAGCAAAGGAAAGAACATTCCAGGCAAAGAACAATGGTACCACTGGCCCTGCCAGTGGGAAAGATTACTATTCAAGCCTTTACCTGCTCAATTCCAAATAAATTCAGCCCTTGGTGACACCATACAGGAAATATAATTTTGTAGCTTTAATTTTCTCTACTTAAAGTAGTAAGTAATAAATAACCCCTCACTCTCTCAGCTTCTGACTGGAAGAATTCTCTTGCCTTCATGCCCCTTGAGGTGATGCATCTGAAGTGGTGATAACATGCTATGAAGAAAAGCTACAGTGGCCTTGAGAATAAAGCAACACTCATACATACAGCTGCCCATCCTTTCGGGTATAAAAGCTGACTGATTTGATTGTAGCCACCACTACCACCATACAGAGAGTCACGGGGACAAAGAGCATGATAACATGTTTGGCGCCATATTTCAGTGTCAGCTCCTCATCCTCTTCATCATCCTGCTCCACCACCTGCAGTGCGTTACCCTGGGGTCCGCCATTAGATAATGGCTCAGGGTTGCCACGCCTCCGCCTTTCGCTGCTGTGCTCACGCCGCTCTCTACTGTCATTCTGAAAGCATAAGAAAAACTTTTTCAACAAGTCAGACTCTCAAGAGAATCAAGGTATTTTGTATCAAAAACAGAAAATGTAACAGTTGGACCTGAGATTATCGATAGGCTCATCACTACTTAAGTTCTAAAAATCTAAGGCAAGAAAGAACCAATTTACTAGAAGTGTACAGCTAAGAAGTCTAGATTATTTACCACTGTTCACTGAAGGACCCCAGGTCCTCCCTCTCACCTAGGTCTTGGCTTTCCTCATTCTCCACTTCCATTCCCAGCCTAATGCAGGGTACACTCATCCTTCGAGGTTTGACTTAACGCTGACACCTGCACGAGTAATTACACCTATTCCAAATTAATGTTTTCTATCTGTGGTTTTATACCAGTGATACAAGAAACTATCTCACTTTCATTATTAAAGACTTAAAATCTTACTGATGTAGAAGGGATATCTCTGTATTATTTTGCACAATTGCATATAAATCTACAATTATCTCAAAAAAGTATTCAATTAAAAAAAAAAACCTTTATGGAGAGAAACTAGGCCTTGAATGATTCTTACATCCCTGCCCCATTCCCACTGTACTCTGTACAGAGTTAGGGGACAATAATACTTGATGGATGATGGAATGAAATGAGAACCTTTCTTAGATTCTACTTTCCTCAGACTCTTAATCCGAACACCACATTATTACCTGTATCCTTATCCTGGGTTTCACCTTTCCTATTCTTCAAGCTTAATATCTTTTTGGGTATCCCTGTTCATATCTAAAATTCAGTTTTTGCAAAGGATAGAATGAATCCCAGGAGCACTAACAACAATAAAAATAATAGTTAACAGGAAAAATAACAGGTACTCCTCCTCACAGATAATAGAACACAGGAGATAAAAGTCGACTGACAGTCACTGTCGCTGGTAAGATGTAATCGGCTTGGTTAAGAAAGGGTTCTCTTGGGAAGATAATGTGAGAATATGCCACTCTTGTACCTCAGTTTTGACTACAGAATATAACTAAGTATTACTATAGAGTATTACTGCTGAAGTTCATTAAAAACATATTACGTACTTAATAGCTTATAAATGATTACAATATACAAGGGATTAATACGTACTTTACATTTAATTCTCACAGCCACCCCATCATCCCCACTATAAGGTTAAGTAAACAGCCACAGCCAGCAAGTGTTATAGAGTGGGTTTGAACCCGGGTGTGCCTGATTGCAGAAATCAAGTTCTTAAACATCTTAATTTGCTGTTCACAAGACAACATGGGAGCTCTGCGGACTCAGTGTGGGCTGAGTTCTCTTTCACTTCCCTTTCAATATAATCATCCCACAGGAAGCTGTCAAAATTCTATATCCCAAGTACTCTTCTGTGGTAATACCAAGGTTAATAAGATCTAGATGCTGTCCTTAAGGAGTTCAAAAATTAGTTTTAATACAGAATGAATATATTAGAGATATGAATAAAGTGCTACGGGACTATAATTCTGTGTGGTCAAGAAATGTAACACAAAAGGTACAATTCTTGAGCAGAACCTTTAAGAGTGAGTGGAAGGTGAATGGGCTCCAAGCAGAGATGCCATGAACAGTGACACAGGTGTAAACGTGAAGCATAAGGCATATGCAGAAAACCAGAAAGTACACTTGAGGGGGCTGGAGAATATGGTTAGTCAGGGCTGGTGGTAGAAAAGGTGATTAGGAGCAGGTTCTAAAGAAACTTGTTTGTCAAGCCAAGGACTTTAGACTTTGTCCTGTAGGCAACAGAATGTCATAAAAATTGTCAAGGTTGATGAAGTGACACATTAGGTTATGTTTCATTTTTAAGAAACTTGACTGAGTGGCGATGAAAATAGATGTATGAGATATTTCAGAAGCAGAATTGACAGGACTTTGTGGCAAATTACATGTAATGGTCAGGAAGAAGTCAAGGACGACTCCAGGTTTCCAGAATAAGAGACTAGGAAGGATGATGGCATTGATAGAGATAGGGAACACAAGAAGAAGAGCAGGCTGGAGGAGAGGAGAGATATTTTCATTAGGGAGATAAATAGGTGAATTTCAAGTACCTGCAACCAGGCAGGAAATTCCAAAGGCAGTTGATAAGAATTTCAAGTTCAGAAGAGAGCTGGGGGAAATTATTAGTTGCTACTGCTATGGAAATGGATGAAATCTTAGGGAGAGAGTAGAGAAGGGAAGTAGGAATAGTATGAACTTGTTGGTCATTAATATACTACAACAGCTGTGAAAGGAAAAATACAGAGTGAGATGATGAAGTGTGACTAACCCTCTAAGCTTAAGCAGCAGGTGACAGAAGAAAACCCAGCAAACGGGATTAAGAATAGGGGAGAGGGAAGAAAACCCAGGAATCAGTGTATCACAGAAGCCAAAGGAGAAGCACATTTCAAAAAGGTATCATCACAGTCAAGCAGAATGAGAGCCGAAAAGTCAGTGAATCTGACAGTGGGACGTTCACCAAACTCTTTAGACAAGTAAAACAGGAGGGAAGTTAGATCATAAAGCGTAATGAACTGAGAAATGAATGGAAATTGAGAAATTAAAGGCAATCGCTGTTTGAAGAAAAAAATCATATGACAGTAGAAGGGATTCAAATTGGAAAAAGTTATTTTAGGGATGTTAGAGTCTTGAGCATACTTTTCAGGTCGAAGTACAGAGTTAGGATTAGAGGAAGAGACTGACATACAAGACAGTGAGATAACTAATGGAACAGGGGAGGGGATAAATGGAGGAGAACAAAAGAAGAGAGAAGAGTTGGCCTTACAAAGGCACTGCTGCTCTCTACCTCAGACTGGAGGTCAGGAAGTGCCTCTTTGACCTCACAGAGAAAATATTTATGAAGACTCACACTCTTTGAGGAATGGAAAGGAAACTAACTACTCCAAATCACAAAAGGTAGAAATATGTACACCAGTCACCAAGAAAAATAATTTTTGCTGAACACAAGTCACTAGAGTGGCCAAAGTCCAGCAGGAAGGAAATGGTTATGAGGAAGGTGGGATCTGGAGAGCAGAGGCATAGTGTCACAGATAGCTGAGGGGCAGGAGAGTTGAGGACATTCATCCTTCTATTTTCTTGGGAGGAGGTGACTAAGCCATATGCTAAGAGTGTTATGTTTGCAGCTAATGCTCAGTCAGCAATACAATTATGACCGACTTAATGGGTTGATTTTCAAAATAAACTAAAAGTAATAGCTCTCTTTATATAATACTTGATAGTTTACAAAGCATTCTTACATTATCTCATTTATTCTTTTCACATGTTGAAAGGTTCTGGTAGATGAACATGAAAGCAACTTGTCCAAAATCTCACAGCCAGAAAACAGCAGAGAGGCAGGAAATGAATTCAAGTCTCTTGCTTCAAAACCTGTGTTCTTTCTATGACACCACAGCTGTCCTATTAAGCTACAAGAACAGTTTAATTGGGTATATCTAGCATGAAAGAGGCAATCATAATACGCACATCCACATTACTCAGCTGGATGTTCTGGTTTATAATGAACATTAGCCAACTCCACCCTGAATTCCCCACAAAGCTGATATGGGATACTAGAGCACTGTTTCTCTCTCTCTCTCTCTCTCTCATACATGCACGCACACACCCTTCTTTTTTTTTATAGTACTTTGAATACTATTTTTAAAACTATGTTTCCTTTTTTTAACTGTAATTTATTAAACAGGTAAAACATTCATATGGTTCTAAAGTGAGAGTATAAAACAGTGTACAGTAAAGTCTCTCACTGAACTATCTATCTACTTAGTTTCCTTATCTCCCAGATTACCTCATTGTTCTCTGCAAATCCTACCAAATTTCATAATGTACATACAAGCAAATACAAATACATATTCTCATTCTCCCTTTTCACACAAATGTCCTGCACTTTGCTTTCTTTGCTCAACTGTATCTTAGAGATTTTTTATACATCACTACACAAAGAACATTCATATTCTTAAAAAAAAAAATTAACCAACTACATAGTCAGTGTATACCCTAATTCATTAGGCCAATCCCCTAACGATGGACATTTAACTTGCTTCCAACTTTTTGTCATTACAAACACAGCTGCAATGAATGCCCCTATTAAGTTTTTTCACATCCATGGTGGCATATTTGTAGGACAAAGTGTCTGAAGTAATTGCTGGGTCAAAGTATTGATGCATTTGAGATTCTGATATATATTGCCAAACTCTCCCTATGGGTTATACCAATTTAAAGACTCAGGGACTCAGTAACATAGCAGAGTGCCTATTTCAACAAGCCCTTGTCAACACAGTAAGCTATGAAATGCTACTGAAATGTACATAGTTAAAAAAGATTTTATTAAGACCTAAATAAATGTAGAGATATACTGTTCATAGACTGAAAGACTCAGTATTACGAAGGTGCCAATTCTATCAAACCCATCGCACCCTGAACTGATCCATAGATTGAATGTAATCTCAATCAAAATTCTAGCAGGCTTTTTTTTTTTGTAGAAATAATTGTAAAATTCATATGGAAAAACAAAAGACTTAAGATATCCAAAAACAACTTCAAAAATTGAAGAACTAATGCTACTTGATTTTAAGACTTCTTATAGAGTTGGAGTAACCAAGAAAATGTAGTATAGGCACAAAGATGGACAAAAAAGGTGCAAAGGCAGTTCAATGGAGAAAGGACAATCTCTGTCAACAAATGCTGCTGAAACAACTGGATATCTAAATGGAGAAAAATATACTTTGATCCATACTTCATACCACATGCCAAAACTTACACTCACTACACAGACCTAAATGTAAAACTTAAAACTATAGTTTCCAGAAAATGTAAGAAAAAACTTTTGAGAACTTAAGTTTAGGCAATGACTTCTTAGATATCAAAAACAAACAAACAAACAAACAAACAAAACTCCACAAGAGAAAAAATTGATAAAAGGGACTTCAATATCTAAAATGATCTATTTCTGCTCTTCCAAAATCACTGTTAACAAAAAGACAAGCCACAGAGTGGGAGAAAATGTCTGAAAACCTATGTATCATAGGGGACTTGTATACAGAATATATAAAGAACTTTCAAAACTCAGTAAGAAAACAACAACCCAATGAAAAAACTGGGCAAGAGATCTGAACAGACAGTTCACCAAAGATATCAGGATGATAAATAAGCACATGAAAAGCACATTTAAACATCATTATTCAGATAAATGCAAATTAAAACCACAATCAGATACTACTACACACCCTAGAGAATGATTAAAAAATTAAAAGGACTGACCTTACCAAGTGCTGACAATGTGGAAGAACCAGAACTCTTATACACTGCCGGTGCAAAATTACACAACCAATTTGGAAAACTGACAGCATCTTAAAAAGTTAAATATAGAACTACCACATTGCATCATATTCTACTCTTATGCCTTTACTCAAAATAAAAAAAAAAATATGCCCATTCAAAGATTTGTACACGAATGCCTTATTTGCAATAACCCAAAATTGGAAATGCAAATATTCATCAGAGTGAATGGGTTAAAAAAATGTGGTATACCCAAATAATGGAATACAATTTATTTCAGCAATAAAAATCAACTACTGATACATGCCAGAACACTGATAAATCTTGAAATAATTACGCTGAAAGAAGCCAAACAAGAGTATGTACTGTATGATTTCATTTATATAAAATTCCAGGAAATGAAAACTAGAGTATAGTGACAAAAATTTGATCAGCGGTTACCTGGGAATGGGGAGCAGTTTGGGAGGTGAAAAAGGAAGAGATTACAAAGGACTATACGGAAACTTTTGAGAGTGATAGTTATGTTCATTATCTTGACTGTGGTGGTGGTTTCAAGGGTATATGCACATGTCAAAACTTATCAAATTGTATATTTTAAATATGTGCAGTTAACTGTATGCCAAGTATACCTAAATAAAGCTGTTTTTAAAAAAAAGGATCTTTCTCAAAGGGGTATGTAGGTGATTTGAATACTATTAGATGAAGATGACACTAGAACTACTGAGGGATTTCCAAAATTTGAAAAATCTTAGTAGCTAAATATTAAAATAATGATTTATTTTAAGACTAATTAAAAAACACTTTTTATAATGGAAAAAGTTAAAATACTGTCAAAAGTGTTTAATGGAAAAAAAAAAGGGTATAATGAAGCCCCATGTACACTTGACTTGGCTTTATCAACACAGCCAATCCTATTCCACCTATTTTCCCTCCCACTTTGCCCCACCAGTATTATTTTGAGGCAAACCTGGACATATTTCCTTACTAAGTATTTTGGCACACATTTCTAAAAGACAAGAACGTAAAGGGCTTTTGTGTGTGTGGCTTGGTAATTCATTTCTTTATGCCTTTTAAAAAATATATTTTTTAGAGCAGTTTTGGGTTCATAGCAAAACTGAGCAAAAGTTCCCATATACCCCTTGTCCCCACACACCCTTCCCCTAACAACATCCTACACCACAGCGGTACCCTTTTACAATCAATGAACCTACAGTGACATGTTATTAGCATCCAAAGTCCACAGTTTACATTAGGGTTCACTCTTGGTATTGTATTCTATGGGATTTGAAAAATGTTACAACATGTATCTACCATAGTACCATACAGAATAGTTTCACTGTCCTAAAAATTCTTTGTAGTCTGCCTATTTATCCTTCCTTTCCCCCTATATCCTGAAACCTGATTTTTTCAATACCTCCGTAGTTTTACCTATAAAGGCTATTTATAAGGTTCAGAAAAACTGGTGTTGTAGTCATTATAAATGATTTCATTTCAAGGGCAGAGGGAAGAATTACTCACTATAAAAATGTTGCAAGTTTCAGAGAGGGTGGGGTCCTACTGGAAGTGGTGAGTCCGTGGGAAGTGAGTTCCTATGAACCCACATTCTCCAGAGCTCCTACACCATTAAGTCAGAGGCTTAATTCAATTTTCTCCCTTCACCTTACTTCAGAACATGATGCAAATATAGGTCCAGTCACTCAAGGCATGTGGACCCTCAAGTAGTGAGAGTATTTCTCAAACAGCAAAAACTTTTTAATTCAGTGTAGTACCTGCTTGTTTTTCTAAACCTTGTTTTCTGCCTACCTTTTTTCTTAAGTTTTATTTCTGTAATTCAAATGTAAACGATAGTCTCTAAACATTTTCAAGACATTTTTAAGTGTTATAAACGGTTGTTTATAACGTAGAAAGCAAGTGTCCTTCCTAATCTCTGTCCCACAACATGAATATGGTGAAAAATCTGATGTACTTTTCGAGATTTTGAAAGCCTTGTTCTGCAATTTGCTTTTGTCACTTAATATCAGAAACCTTTCTATGCCAGTACATATAAATATATCTCCAACTTGGTACTACGCTAAGTGAAAAAAGTCAGACAGAGAAAGACAAATACCACATGATTTCACTTATATGTGGAATCTGAAAAACAAAATAAAACAACAAACAAAACAAACTCACAGATACAGAAAACAAACTGATGGTTGCCAGAGAGAAGTGGAGGGTGCTGGGAGGTGGGGTGTAAGAGGTGAAGGGACTAAGAAGTACAAATCGTCAGTTACAAATAGTCATGGGGATGTAAAATACAGCACAGGGAATACAGTCGATAATATTGTAATAATTATGTATGGTGCCAGGTAGGTACCAGACTTATCAGAGGATCACTTTGTAAGTTATATAAATGTCTAACCACTATGCTACACACCTGAAACTAATATAACATCGAATGTCAACTGTAATTAAAAAATTTTAAATATATACTTCAAACTTAAATAGCAACACAGTAATAGTAATTATGATAATAACTGCTAAGATTTATTGACCATGTCAAACACTAGGCTATGAGCTTCAGGTGAGTTTCCTCGTTTAATCCTAATAAGACTGAATTTATTAATATTATAACGTTCAATTAACAGATAAAGAAACTAAAGCTTAGAGAGGCAAGGTAATCTGCCAAAGATCACAGAGCTAAGAAGTTTTAGAGCAGAGATTCTAATTGACTGTTTAGTCATTAGATCCTACTATTAGCCATTACTTTAAACTACTGACTGGGTAAACCATAAGTAACATAAGATTGAGGTTATCTCAAAATTCCATCACAAATAATGCTTCGATAAATATCTATATTTCTTGGCACTCTTGTGATAACGTCTCTATAGGATAAAATTCTGAATTGAAAATGCTAGGTCGAAAGGTATGTGCATTTCTTAAATCAAATTTCCAAATTATCTCCGAAAGGCATGTGGATTTGCAGACTCAACTGACAACATGCCGCCAAATAAACATGAATTCAACTCTCATGAAAAGCATAACTTCCCCTACACTTTCAGTAGCAATGGGTATCAATCCTTACTCACTGATAGGTGAAAACTGAAGTTTTCATTTCTACATCTGATTATTAGTAAGGCTGATCAACTAGTCTTTTTATATATTTAGTGCCATTTTTATTTCTTCTTTTTTCGCCATATATATTGCTCAGAGCCTTTGGTAATGTTGTTACTGAGTTGTTCGTGTTCCTTTTGATGTCATAAATTCTTTATACATTAAGATATATGTCATTATGCATTATAAGCCTCTGCCCAGTTTGTCTTATGACTTTGTTCATGGTTGTTTTACCATACTTAAGTTTATAATTTTGTATGGCTGAATATGAACTTAGATGATTTTATAAGGAAAACAACTTATTCTTATAACATCACAAATTGCAATGTTTTTCAACATACACACATATGTACATGGCTAAAATGAATGTTCACAAATACTGTATCTGTTCCATCTGATATTATTTCATACATACATTCCTATGCAATAACAGTCAACATGCCTAAAAAGTTACAATGTATTCCATTATGTTGATATATTTATAGTCTGCATATTATTTACTTACTTAAAATGAATAATTTTAAGAAAAAGTATCAATCCTATGAGACTTTATGGCTATTGCTTGGATTTTTACATTTAGAAATGTGAGGCTCTTAAGCTTGCACTGGAGGAAAAACAAGAAGAGTATCTTAACTGAAGAACTGGCAAGTTATGTGGAAAATTTGAAAATATTTATTAATCATAGGCAATGTTTCCAACACACAAAACTCCATCCAGCACCTGCCCAAGCTTTGTGATTCCTTGGAGTCAGAGCTTTAACCATTACTCTAACGTCAAGGAAGGCTGCCATCTCCCTGAACAGTGAACGTTAACTGGCTAGAGATAATATTTAACATTTACGGGGCTATTGTGTTAGGCTTGAACCTGAGTTTTTAAACAAACTATTAAGATCTGTGCCAAAGATTTCTGACTTTACTGTCATACAAAAGCAAGCACGTTCCTCGAGAGGTCAGCAAGATTGAATTTTTCTCCTTACTTCATTTTTACATAACTGGGAGAACAAATTCATTAGTATAAACATTAGTTAACACTATCAAAGGCTGGCTGGGCCTGTGAACCCAATTCGGTTTAAATTTACATCACTCATTTCATTTATTTTTTTCTCCTCAAGGTCCCAAGTACTTAAATACCACTTTAAACAGCTTGTAGGTTTGCTTTCTGTTTAATTTTATAGGATCTCTCATACCTAAAAATGAACCACCATCATCTAGAAAATGAGGTTAGTGCTACCAGTCTATGATTTGCTAACAACATAAAGTTCTTTGCATTTAATGTTTTGAATTCAGAAAAGATACTGCAGATGACCTTCATTTATAATGACCAGACACATTTTATCGTTATAAATTTGGCAGCTGATGGTAACGGATTTACATAAATGTTCCTCAGCAATTGCTTTATAGAGAGGATCATTATTGATCTTCCAATGGATTACTCTTTTAAGGCTTCTTTTTTAGGTGATAAATGACTGACTTTTTTCCATTCTAAATCAAAAAGGCTATTGACAACTTATTTCTTTAAGGATTAGAAAATTTGGGTCAGAATAAAATAATATGAATAAAAATACTATGGACAAAAAAGGGGCCAAATCCTAAACCTGACAAGCTTAGAAAGGCCAGCATGGTGGGCCCTACGAACTCAGAAAGACCGAAAGTAACCACATAAATGGTCTGAACATAAAAACTGCTAACAAAAAGGTCATGGCAAGTAGTCATATCCTGGGCCCGTAGCTTCCTTGACAAAGGTCAATCGTTACCTTAAGTGAGCCTGTCTATTGTCTTTTTGCATCTAAGATATCTCACTCTTGGAATGTCAGAGTAATCCTTTTCTAGACCCCTCGAGGCACAACCTCTGCACCAGAGCAGGAGGCCACAGAACCCCTCCCACCCCCCCCACCTCTTTCCTGCATACCATCTCTATGTGCTATAAATGTTAATTATCAATTCTCTTTTACCCACCAATGTAAAAGAAGTGTGTCTCTCCATTTTACTTCTTATCAGATCTCAGTGAGATTTCCGAACACTTTCTTCCACCTCCCTAATCTACTACCAGTGAATTTCATGTAACCCTCCATAAGTCTACTCCTTTAATTCTAATGTATAAAATAAACTGTAAAATTGCCATTCTCTGGGGCATTTTCTCAATCCATTGAGATTTTTGCTTCCTGGTAATTGTCAGTTTGACTCAAACTCATTAAAATTCTCTACAGATTTGGGCGTTTCTTATGTCGACAATACTGAATATTCAATTAATAAATCCAATAGTTTTTCTCTAATGTCACTTTTCCTTTATTTCTTTACTTAAATATAGTGGTTCTCAAACTATGGTCCCTGGACCAGAAGCATTGGCAAGATCTAGTAATTGGTCAGAAATGCAAATTCTCTGGCCCCATCCCAAACCTATAAAATCAGGAACTCTGAGTTTGGAGCCAGAAGAATTTGTATTAACAATTCTTCCAGGGGATTCCAATGCACATCAAGGTTTGAAAATCAGTGCTCTAATATATAATGTAAACAAATTTTAGACTTCAAAAAATTCACCTTTTTATATCTTACAAAAGCAAAAAGGTCTCAGCTAATCCACATAAATGATGCAAGTCTATACCAAACCAAAATATACATTTTCACTATTCTAAAGGTTATATTTTCAATCTTCTCTAGTTTTAGCATATTCCTCTGTTAGCAGAAATGAAATGGAGGCTGACTTCTAGCAAAGAATTATGACAAGTGAGGAGAAAAGAGCTCTACCTATCAAAATTTTGCACCAGAAAAATAAAACCTTACAAATTATTTTAATAGGTATAGTGAAAGTAAACCAAAGGATTATGAGAGATCACAAACAACAGAAAAAGGCCCAGATAACGTTCTTGTATTAAACAAATCCACCATTCAAGAGAAATAAAAGAGCTGCTTCAATTAATTCACCAAAAGTCATCTATGTCCAATTTAAATTAGGACCTATCCCCATTTTTTCATAACCAACCAGAGCACATACTTATACAATGGCTTCTTTATGACTAAAAAACTTAACAGTAAGATTCTTTTCCTCTTTCTTTGGGGTTTTTAAAATTACGCTGGTGAAAAAATGAATACACAGACTTCCTATTTTTCTTCCTCAGAATTTTCTCCATACAATGAATATCTCCTTACAGTATTACATTTTTCTGAGGTAAGATACAGCTGGAAGAACAGGAAGAACCCTGCAACAAGTTTGGAATTAGAAAGCACAGTTTTAAGTTCCAGGTCTGTCATTTAATTTTCTATGTGATCTTGAACAACCATTTAAACTGTAAAATGGGAACAATATCTATCCCATAACTGGAAAATTTGAGAATGTATACAGAAGGTCTTTGTAAGTTATAGAAGGCATTTTTAAGGAGATAAACAAAAGATAAACTTATTTGATATCACATTATCAATAGCAGAGTCAAATTAAATAAATAAATCAGACCTGATGGTCTAGACAGTGGTGCCCTAATCGATCTGGAAGGTACCACTGAGAACACTGGCGCCACTAAGACTTGCTAAAACTAAACTATGAACACATGTAATTATTAATAAAAAGCCCATGTCAATTGTACCTCCTCTGTAACACCCTTTATTTCAAGAGGATATTTTATTTATCAGTCGCTAGGGTGTAAAGAAAGGCAAAAAAAATAATATCATGAAAGCCCCATAAAGCTTCAGTGTGAGGGATATAAATAGCACTACATTAACAGTGGAGAGCTCACCAGGTGCCTGTTAAGCCCTGTTCTTAGAACTGGGGATATAGGAGTGAACAAGATTATGTACCTGGCTGGCCTCAAGCAGCTCACAGCAGGGGGAGGCAGGTAAACAAAATCCACAAGTAAACAGATACTATGCTAGAAATACTAGCACAAGGAAAGCAGTATAAAGGTATAGGGAGTGCCATAAAGCAGAGAAGGGAGAGGAAACCATGGAAGGCAAGGCCCCACTGATAAGGTGACTCATGAGGTGGACTTGAAGGAAGTGAAGGGAGCCATCTGAAAAGAGGAGAATAACCAGGAGCTCAGAGGCAGAATTGAGGAAGCAGTGAGTGAGGGAGTCGGTGGTAAGAGCTAAGACAGAGATGGGGGCGGGTGGAGGGAAAAGTTAAGACCTCACAAAATAGATTTTATTTGGAGATAGGATGCCTTTGCAGGGTTCTGGTCAAATGAATTACAAATAACTGTTTTTTCAAAACTTGTTAGTTGTGGAATCTTGTTCAAGGGATCCAGAAAAGATTAATGTGTAAATAAAGAGGAGCTGCTCTGGTTAAGGAAGGGGTACCCAGAGACCCGACTAGGCTGTTCCCACTTTCCCACTCCCTCTTCTGAAGTAACAGTTTAAAAATGAGTACAAAGTCTGTAGCATCCAAATGTTCACATCCTGTATCCAAAGAACTTCAAAATCCGGCCCCAACCTAATTTTTCAAAAAGCTATTGGTAGGGAATAGCAAAAAAGAGTGAACCAAGCTGCTGATGCACAGAAGAGCAAATGTGTTGCCACAAATATCAGTGTCTGTAACACCTCTTTATCAACCGAGTACCAAGGCACAAGGTACAAAGTCCCTACCTTCTCCCACACACCTCTCATGCTACATACATGTTTACAGCTTGTGTTCCCTTTCAGGGCTTCCCTTGATATTCATTTTAACTTGACTTCACTAGATTAAAAATGTTGCAGCAATACAGAGTGATCTGCCTTTGTTGACATTATATCTCTGGATATGGCCTCCCTATCAATTTATATTTTAGGAAAATTTTTCCTCCACTGGTATTATTTCTTCTATCAGTATTGGCTTCCTAGTTTGCTCTATTCTAATTCTACCTATCTCTCAAAGTCTTCTTTGTGAAGACTTCCTCCTCACATTTTGACCCTTAATTGGAATTCTAGATCTTCAGAGTATGAAGCAAACTTCCAGGCCACCTAGTTCATTGCTCATTCCATGGACTAACCCTCTGCAGATTAGGCTGGTAGTCTTCCAGCCTTTGTGACTGCTTTTAGTAACAAGCACACACTAGCCTACAAGGCAGTCCATACTGTTTCAGACACAGAGTAATTGCAAGAAAATTCTTTTTACTGATTCAGAACCTGTTTTCTGGTATCTTCCACCACTGGTTTTGCCCTCTGGTTGAAATAGGAAAAAGTCTGATTCCCTGTGCCCTGACACACCCTGCATAGCTTATAGCTGCCTTATCTTTTTCCCCATTCTGTCTCTACCTCTAAAAATCCTACCTGTTCCCCAACCATCTCACAGGTCACATGTGGAAGCCACATTCAATCTGTAATGATTAGCTAATGGTTGCAGGCAGATTTGATATCTATGTAGCCAGGGAAGTCGTTGTGCCCCGAGCCACAGATTACACTGCTTTCCTGATTCTCTCCTTTGAATTCTCCTAGGACTTCTATATGTAGCCTTGCATTCATCATCATGCATTCTGTCATTAAACGTTGATTGAGCACTGTCAGGAGCTATGCTAGGAACTGAAAAAATAAAAATAATTAAAATGTACTCTGCCTATAAAAGAATAAGAGCAAGACAGGCAAACTACTAGCGGAGGAAATTGGAGAAGGCCTCAATGAAAGAGGTGGTATCTGAGCCAGGGAGGAACCCATGTCCCACACAGCCTTGTGTCCCAAGCAGCAAAAGGTACAATGCTTTGCCGTCAGCTGAAGTTCAGAAAAATTCATGAATTTGGTAAAGTTGAGGGAGCCTGCTCAACCCCCTCAGCCTCTCTTGGAGGTGAGGGAGAGGTATCACTGAATCCAGTTTGGCAAAGGCAGTTGCAGAGGCTGACACTGTACCTGGCTATGTGCAGTATTACTCAGGTGGTTGTCCTCGGACATCTGTGCATTCTGGAAGTAGGACAAGGGTGCAGGTAACTCTGTCATTGGAGCAACTATACAGAAATATCTTTTCACAGAAAACAAAGCCTCTTAGAGTTCTGAAAAGAGAAAAAGAAAATAATTATTTGTGCATTACAATTATACTTTTATTCTTAAACACTTTCATAAAATACTTTCAGCAAAAACAAACCTTTCTTTCATGTGTCCCCGTCCAGGCCAAGCTTTCTAAGGACCTTGCAGGCTGCTGTCACTTGAAGGCTCCCGGATTAGGTCTGAAATAGGATTTTACCAGATCACTCACTCAGAGATGGTCAACTCCTAGTAAATCCATTCACATCAATCAAATAAGACCAGTTTATAAACCACAAATTTATTAATTTGCCATGACCTTCAACTGACAAACTTTTATCAACTCAAGATACCTCTTCATAATGAGTAAACCTACTTGAGAAACCAAATATTTTCCATCACAAAGACACTTCATGATTTCAGATTTAGAGAATAATCTTAAAGAATGTTCTCGCCAACACCCTTTTTCTGTGCTGACCAATCCAATCTAATTTTTACATCTCCATAAAACTATTTATCCAATGCTTTTAATTTTACAAAATTCTATCATCTCATTTAATCCTTACCACAATGCCCCAAGACACGGGGGAAAGAGACAACATATGTATTTCACAAAAGCAGAAGGAGATTCAAGTTCAGCGGCTTGCTTAAAAATCACATAATTGGTCAGACCAGCAAAAAAGTCACAGACTCCTGACTCCCAGCCTCAGGCCTCTCCTTCGCATCCTGGCACAGCCTTATATACATACATCACTCTCTCCCGGAGTTCACCCTCCTGGGGGCCACTTCTTCATTTGCCTGTCCTTCCTTAATCTCCATCAGCCAGTTCTTTCTTTAGGACTTCAACTTTCCTTTTCACAGTAAGTCTTCAGAAGTATAAAAGAAGAAGTCTGTTTCCCTACCTAAACAATATTCTAATTCATATATAGTATCTAAAATATTACCATGTACATATTTACATGAAAGTATTTTGTCATTTTCACGATCCTCTACCCTCCAAATTTGCTTTTTTATTCTAATGATTTTTCATAAAAAACACATTAAGCGACTTTTTCCTCTAGTAAAGGTATCGAGTTCAAATCAACCCTTAATTACCTATATTTGGCTCATTCGAATCAAGACAAAATTTTAACCAAGGTATGCTTTCCATTCTACCTTACATGCTTTTATATACCATGTCTATCTTTCTCCTCCCCTCCCCTTATTCCCCGTCAGCCTACAATCAGCTGGCGTGGGATCAAAACATTGCAAATTAACTAAAGAAAATATAATTAGTGTAAATTTGTTTAAAAAATAAAGTGAATTAAAAATAGAAACAGAGGCAATACTTTTGTGGGGACAATTCATTGGAAGGGGGTACATGGGAAGCTTTTGAGGGGATTGTTTTGCTTCTTGATCTGAGTGCTAGTTACACACGGGTTTCAGTCTGAAAATGCACTGAGCTATATACACACCTATGATGTGTGTACATTTCCATATACTTCAACTAAAACATTTAAATAGATTTTGTGGGAGTAAACCTATATTTAGGGTTACTCATACATGGTCTTTTTTTTTTTTTTTTTTTAAGGCGAGGCACCCCTTGGTTGACCTCACAGATTGCAAGGACCTTGTCATCTCACAATTCCTTATTTTTATTTTTTTATTTTTTACACCTATAGCACCTTGTCTTCCTAGGTGGTCTCCCATCCAAGTACTAAACAGGTCTGACCCTGTTTAGCTTCCAAGATCAGATGGGATTGGGCTTGTTCAGGGTAGCATGGCCGTAGATGGTTCTGTCTTTCAAAATAGATAAAATTAAGACTTTGGCAATATGTATGCTAGCTTACCTAAAAGAGAGGTGGATTCCAATAGAACAGTTATATTTTCTAAATATTCAAAGTAAATGTTGTGACCTATGCTTCTAGATTTCAGGTAAAAATGAGAAGAAAAGTGATTGTCCATTTACTAAATAGGAGTTCACTGGCTGTCTACTTATATCAAAACTCAGAGACAGTCACTGAGAAGTTTTAATTATGCTCACTTTATCCATTCTACCGATGAAAATAATGTGGCACATGAAGTTCACTAACTTGCCCAAGAGTAAACAAAGGAGCAAAGCAAAGGCTCACATATTACACTATGTTGCCTCTGTGTAAAACTCCATCCCTGCCCTTTACGAGTTTACAATAATGAACATTAAAACATTGTGAGCTGATTTTCATTACTAGTAAAACTACTGTTTAGAAGTAAATGAGATCTTAAGCTTCAATAACTGGTTCAACTATAAATTAAAAACTTAAGTGCCAAAAACATTCCTAATACACAGTCCTAGTATTTATTTATTTTTTAAAGATAAACTATGAGAATCTGGTCATTTTGATTTTTAGTAGTTTCCATTATTAGCCTTATGCTTACAGGATCTGTTCAGTTATTATAAGAAACCACAGAAACTGATTATCATACCGAAGCTTTCTCAGACGGACAAATCTTAAAAGGATCATTAATAATATAGTAGTCACTTTAGCATATCTCAATACTATTTTCAAAGGCATATCCATCCATATTTATGTGTGAAAAACTAAGGATCAGGAAAAGTAAAAGAATTTGCCAGTACACGATTATGGGGTAAGTAACACCAGTTCCAGAACCTAGGTCTTCTGATGCCCAGCCCAGATCATTTCCGGTTCACCCAGAGAAAGCTCAGGCCTCCACGGATGCTTTGAAGATCACAATGTTATAGGGAGGGCACCATTCCTGGAAGAGCTGCTCTTTACATGAGCTCAGTAGGAAGCAGAGGCAGGCAACAGGGTTAAGCTAGGTCTTCAGTCAGGCCTGGTGAACAAACAAACATTGTTGGTACCAAGAAGGGAACAGGCAAAGCCAGATTTGATTCTGGTCCAGTAACAGCTGAAAACAATTGATGACTCCATGGAGAAGGCCAATGACCCCACTGTTCAGGCGGTGTGGCAAAAGACACTAGCAGGCTTTATAACATTCTGACCAGTATCTTGAGAACAAGACAGTTGTTGAGGAGTAAGAATTTTTCATGTGACCTAGATTGCAGAAGGAGTGGGAATAGGGACAAAAGTAGATTTTAGTGTTTCCTCTCTCTGGCTACCTGTTAAAGATTTTCTGAGACTGACTGAGCATACCTGAATTCACTGCCATCCAATTCCTTTTTCTCAAGACACTTGCTCAATCACATAAAAGGCAAAAGAAATTGTTCTTTGATGGACAACTAAAATTTCTATTATACACAGAGCTAAACAAGCCCCAGGAGAATACAAATAACCTCTAGGACTAGATGTGCTGAACAGAAAAATCCACCTAACCAGAAAACCTTCTATCAATCAGCACATCAAAAAGTATAACTGGAGCAATGTTTAGAATTGCAAAATAAGTTTATTAAAAATCCCATTTAAGGGAAACATCAACAAAAAAGTACATCTTTCTCACTATATCCCAAGGCAACATCTAACCCTTAAACTCTTGTAACATGTTCACTTAATTATAGATACCATTTTCTTCCTTCACCTTCAGAGATAAATATAAACAAAATCTGTACTCCACAGAAGCAAACATGTTCATGGAGATTTTTTTTTTTAATCATGATCTTCTCTAGCACAAACGGCTTATGCCTTGTTTTAATGACTCTAGCCACTTGACTAGTTTCTCCTTCACTTAGAAAACTACCAAAAAGTTATTTTCAAAAGTATCTTTGTATTGTAATGCTAAGAAGTTTTCAAGTGCCAAAATGAGCTTGTGATTTGTTATATTTTCCACAAAAGTATTTAATCAGCTTCAATGTTACTTTGACAGTGTTTTCCTGGACAATAAGCCTGAGCTCTAATTATATGGATGGGCTTGGAGAGCCTCTATTTGAGGTTTTAAAAGATCATATCCAACAATAAATGTATTCAATGCCCAAAATTAATCAAAAATAATTTGAAACTAACTTAAAATTTCAGGAGTACATCCTAGAAAGACTCCTCTGAATTTTAGACTAGGAGCAAAATCATTTCCCCAGCCCTACAAGAGGCTCTGTGAAAGTGGTAGACACTAAAAAGAGCAAAGATAGTGAGTGATAGCATATTTGGTGATATTTTTCCCTCCTTCTATCCCACTCTACTTCTGTGAACCATCTGTGATAGATTAGATTATTATTCAGCAGATATTCACTCCTTCTCCCAGTACCCCAAGGGAGGAATATACTTCCCCTCTGCAGTGATGTTGGCTTGGCTCTGTGACTTATTTTGGCCTCAAGATGGGTGCAGTCTACTACCCACCCCAGGCTTTTGGGCACATCATATGACTTGCTTTGGTCAATGGGATCTTGCATTTGTGGCACAAGCAGACACTTGAATTGTGCTTATGCCATGGGCCTTGCCTTCTTGTACTTCTGCTGTTGCCTTAAAAAGAGCTTACTGTGGGTAGCCACTGCCCCTTCTGCCAAGGCCCCAGAATAAGACACGTGAAGCAAAACTGTCCTAGCTGATCCACACACCTACACGTTGAAGCAGAGCCTCGGGTGAGAACACATGCTCTAAGACACTGAATTTTGGGGAAGTCTGTTATATATAGAGCTTTCGTAGTTGTTTTTAAATAATAATGGTTATGTGGGCTCAGAAGATGCAATGAAAATGAACAAATCCAAAATATTTTATCTGGGACCCTTAGAACTTACTAAAAGTGTTTAGAATTCATTTTTTTTTTTTTTTTGCTTTTATAAAGGTAATATGATGCAAACACCATATGTTTTATAATGTCCCCTCGGGGTCTTAGAATCGCAAAATCGAACAAATTAATAAATATATAATGAAACATATTAAGTAGTTTTAAATTACATAAGTAGGTTCAGGTTAGATTTTTGCTGTCAAATGAATTATGAAAAGCCTTTCAGTTTTTTCAAGGGCTTTTGGATTTCAGAATAATAACTATGGGACTATATTATCAATATGTGTAAAATTATAAAGAATGTCCCCTCCAAATATTTCATTTCAATAACTCTACATACAAGGTATGATTACCCTGAGTCACTGTCTCAAATTCACTGTGGAAATGGGAAGAATACATCTAATCTTTAATGAAAAAGTTAATACTCAAATCTAATTACTTTGTAATTCATTGGTTATACTCAGCAATGCTTGCATTCTCTTTTGCTTTAGATCAACTTAAGGAACTGTACTAGGCATTGTGAAAACCGAACATTATGCCCTTTCATCAACAAACACTTATTGGGTTTTCTTCTACATAACCAGACGCTGTGATACGTGCTAAGGATGCTGTTGAATCAAATAATGCTTGTTTACTTAAAGAGCTTACTACTTAGAGGGGAAGACAGATAAGAACATTTTTATATTAATTACAATGTTGAAATAAAAAAATTTTAGATGTACTGGGTTACATTAAATGGTATTCAAATTTTACCTCCTTCTTTCTACCTTTAAAAATCTGTTTACTAGAAAGTTTAAAATTAACATTTGTAGGTCACATCATCATGTTTCTATTGGACAGTAGTGCTCTAAATCTTCAGTTCTTTCTGCTACACCAGGCCTGATATTGAAAATCCCTGACAACCTTTTCCTTCCTGAAGCTTCCCTCCCTTCCTCAGCTTTTGTAACAATGCACTATGAAGTTTTCCTCCTGCCACTCATTCTCCTCAGCTGGTTCCTGGCTCTTCTTCCATCCCCTCATTATAAGTGTTCCTAAGAGTATGCCTGGGCTCCTTTCCTTCTCTTTCCTTAGGTGTCTCCTCTACGCTCCTATATCAACTGGCAAGTCTATTTAAGTGACTCTCCCGTTTACAGTTCCAGGCCTGTCCAAGGGGCATTTTCACCTATTTGCACTTTCAAAGTGATACTTCCAAAGCACTTCCTCATCTTCCTCTCTAGAATAGTTCTTTGCTCCTAACTTCCTTATTTCTGTGAGATCGTCTCCCCCATTCTCTAAACTGAAAACCTCCTTCTCAACTTTAGTCATTCCTTGCTCTTTAATTGGCTGCGAGGTCCTAGTCATGTTTTCCCTCAGTTCTAAGCCTCTGCTACCACTGAAGATCAAACTCTCATTATATTTCACCTGGATATGCAAAGTTAGGTCAATTCTCTTATCCATTCTAGCCCCAACTACCAGATTAACGTAAAGTTCTGACCACAACTTTGATAACACCTTCCAAATCTGCCTGGCATGTATCACATGAAGGAGAAGCAGTATTATTAGGGGTCTTTGAAAGATTTTTCAGACTATTTTAGAGAGAAGTTTCTTCCTATAATCTGATATAATAGTTGAAGAGGATGAGCAAAGGGAACCTGGTTTGAGAGAGAGGAAGAGAACCACATATGCTTTGGTAACGGATAAATGTTCTATCTTTTCTGCTAGGATTCTCAGAGACCAATTCCAATCCTCCAGTTCTCCACAAATGGAAATTCATGCAGCAGTCTAAAACTAGTAACAGCCATTAACTTAAAATTCAGCAATCATCTCCATTCTGTGGTCTCCTTAAGAACAAGAAATAGAAGAATGGAAAACCAGATGACAGATGCCATGTCTATTATGTTTTTTTTTTCCTGGGGGTGGGGGTGGGGAGGAACTCATGCATTCAATATAGGCCTCTTTTTACATTGTTAAAGGCTTGTTATTATATGTGGGTGGGGCTTAAGTTGGTTAAACTCTGCAAATGAATTAAGAACTGAAATAGGCTTTTACAGGTGACTGAAATTAGCCAAATGCAACAGGCTCCAATCTACTTTCCTGTTTTATTGTCCTTCACAAGTTATTTAATGTTCAGACTGAATTACTGGACGCTTAAGATTCAGAGGGCCCCTGTTTGTAGTACACCCTATGGTTATAATGTCTTCCTTTCTTTAATTCCAAGAGTGAAAACCTTTCCACTACAAAAGATGATTCAAATAACAAGATTCCCTTAACCAGATGTGATCTCTACCTGCCTCAAACTTCAGAGAATGTTATGACCTTTACAATGTGTTCTGCCATATAGTTATTATATATGCCACATTACTGCACACTATTCTTATCATCCATAGTAAACCTTGAATATTTTATTCATTTTGTCCAAACAAAGCAAGTAATACTTTAGGATTATTACTTTCCTACCAGAGAAGCAGATATTCATTTGAAAAGAAACTAAGCAAGAATAAAAAGCAAGTATCTAAGACACATGCAAAGCATCGGACATACATGACTCATGACAGTGCCGATCAAGGTAAAAGCATCAGACTCCGTTTTCCTCTTGGATGTGAGACATAACAAAGTTAGCCCTGAGTGCCACTAGCTTCCCCTTTACAAGGGCAGACTCAAAGCACGAGGCGAGGAGTTTCACCAGTTGCTCAACCAGACAGCGCAACGCGCTTCCTCTTTCTCCTGCTCTATTCGAGTCAAGACGGTCAATCCCAGCCCAAGGCACCTGCGCCCTGAGATATCTTCGGGACACCAGCATTTCCGGACCGAGGCTCGGAAGGGTACTCTCTTTAACCTGACCGCGCGCCTCGCCTGGAACTCATGAAATAACTGGTCGCCCCTTCCTGTTTCCCACACGGGGTTCCTCTGTCTCCGCCCGGCCGCGCCCCGCTCCCATCCTCGAGGACACCGGCTCCGCCGCCCCGGCGGCGACAAAGAGCCGGACCCTTCCCGCGGCCGCCTGTGTCGACACTGGATAACGGACGCCTTCCTCTCTCCCCGGACTCCCCATCACGCACCTACTCCTTCCTCGCAGACGCCGACCGCTCACAGCTGAGGTTCCTTTACCAGCAGCCGCTGTTTTGTTTCCGATGTGAAGTCGCAGCCTTTGGAGCTGACGGGTCCAGACCCCGCCCAAAAGGCTTCACCCATGTCGTCATTTCCGGCTCTGGCGTCGTTGGAGCTCTGCCTGCGGAGGGGTGGGACCTAGAGGGATAGGGCGGAGCCCAGGGAAAGGGGCAGGGCTTCCGGTGGCGTGTTAAGATGGCTGGAGAAACCCTGCGCTCCAGCCAGCCTCCCACCCGGAGGAACCCGCCCAGAGTGCCAGCAGGGGTCGAGGTTGTCAGGGATTTGAGACCAGTGCTGAGGGGAGGACCAAGTTTCTATGTAAACTGAGCTCGGCGTGTGCTTCTCTTGGCCTACAAGCGATGGCATCTTAAGACTAACGTTTCTTTCATTTCCCTGTGGTGCCTATTTATAACACCTCTCAATGTGAATCAGCCGCACCACAATCAAGAGGATGCTAATTAAAATTGCAAATACACCCCCTACCTAATGAATCAAAACTTCTGGTGGGCGGGAAACTGTATTTTAAACAAATGCCAGCTGGGATTCTTGGACTCCAAATTTAAGAACCAGTCTTCCTAAATGGTGAACTTCCATAGAGCTGAAAATCTGTCTTATTTTTGTAATCTCCAAACCTAAGTATCTGGCGCACAATGATCCAAGTCATCGATCCAACTAATATTTAATGTGGCAGAGTAAACAGACTTGGAAGTGTCATTTAATTCAAACATGGCTTGAGAATTTTTATTCATTTTTGTTTATGGAAATTATCTTCTTGGGCATGTTAGATTGCCATTCCTAATTTGGCACATGAGTTAAGTAATAGAATGAAAGGTAATGATCAGTCAGTTAAGATGAAAATGTAAGCAAATGCAAATAAGTATTTCAATGTTAATATAAGTACATTTCAAAAAAAAATCCACGTTTATAAAAAATAAGTTCACTCTGATCTACAGTATGTTAATAGTTCCTCAGTTTGAAACGTACATATGAATTTTCCTATTTTCTTCCTGACATCTAGACTGTTTGGCTATTTGGGATTCCTTCTCATATCCTTTATAACCAGTGGCTTTCACAAGTCAAATTCACCATCTTTTGCTGAACAAAAACTATTTCTCAATTCATACTGTTAATAAAAAGATGAAATATAACCTAAACAAATTTGTAACCATTTTGACACCAAACCATTCTGCAGTCTTAGAGTTGGGTAAATAAGCCTCATATACACATTGTATACCTACTTACATTTATTTGCATAAGTTTTTTACTTCATATGAAAGAAGAAAATAACAGTGTTTAGTCCAGTTTGACTCTCAAGCTGTTTTTTCAATTTTTCCACCATACCTAGTATTTGTGCCTGATGAGTACCTGAAACAGCAACTCTCCACAAAACCATTAGCCTCTACTATTACATAGGTTTACCAGGAAGCACTGTAAGATTCAGAATAAGTAACAACATAAAGTTCTCTAAGGAGAAAATGTTCTGGGGCTGGCTAGGAATAAAGCCTATAATATTGAGTTCTCAGGCATTTTTGGAAGATTATTTTATATTCATGAACAAAGTATCTGTTTGCCTCAAAAATGTTTTTCCCTTTAAAATCTACTTGAAAATTAAGCAGCATTTATGTAGTCTTTTAGGATAAAATACTAGTACTGAGTAGGTACCTTAAACTGCTAATCAAAGCGTAGTCCTTGGATCAGTTAGCACTGGCATCATCATCATCCTAAGGCCCCATCCTGGCCCTACTAAATCAGTTTGTATTCTAACAAGATTCCATCAGGTGATTTAAACAGGCA
Organism: Pteropus alecto; assembly: GCF_000325575.1. NCBI lineage: Eukaryota > Metazoa > Chordata > Mammalia > Chiroptera > Pteropodidae > Pteropus > Pteropus alecto. The sequence goes on along the minus strand of NW_006494609.1, from coordinate 1,851,485 downwards.
TTCAAGTTTGATTAAAGAAACTACTTCAAATAACTTATCTTTCCTCCTGTAAACAGATGTACATATTTTAAATTATTTAGAGGGTCAAATGACGAAAAAGCATATTGGTTTTCTGCCAAATTTTTGTATAATTTTATAACTTGAATGGGTAATATGGATTATCTAAGGTTCCCAAAACTGAAATTAGGCTATGGGCAAATGATGACTGCAACCCAGAAAGTTCATGCAACTTAGTAGAAATTTTCTTATGTGTATTCTCCCAAACACTAGAATATGCCAGTTTATACATGTCTAATTCTTTATATGCAAATCTGAAAAACAAACTCTGAAAACCTTAAAGTTTAAGGTTAGTGGCAAAACCTGACTTGAACTGACATTAAGCTACTAATGTAATGGTCTTTAACCCAGTGACTGATCATTCCCGCTCTGCTGCAGAAATGTTAATGTATGAACTTGGGATCCTGAGGCAAATCTCACTGGAAGTGTTATGCAGTAGACGATGTATATCCTCAAGGGTTTCAGATACCCGCCCTATAAGATAAATACTGTGAAAGAGCAGAAGAGAACAAAGCAAGGGAAATTAAATCCATCTGAATAAACCTTCATGCTAATTTTGGTTAAACAAAAACAACCTAACATGCTTTAGAAGTAGTAATATGGTAAGAGAAGACAGACATGATAAACTGCTCAAACAAGGTGTTGGGGTGAGGATGAATCTGAAAAAAGGCTAGTAAATTAATTTGTAAATGGCAAGGAGCATGTTTCTGAAATTTTCCCTTGAGAAACCAGAATTTATATTATAACACTAAAAGGAGATATCTCCATAGACATATAGAGTAATCTAAAATTAGGTAATATCCTCTTTGCCCTTCAGTCACTAATATTCATAAAAATTAATTTAGCCCATATTTTCAAGTTAAGTTTCTAGTATGCACTGCACAATTACAGCATGATGCCATTTATTTAATAAGACTCTGAAAGAATGAGTCCCCAAGATCAAATATATACATTTTTAATATTTGAAATATTTACATAATAGAACCATGTCATGGTCCAATATTAAGAACAGTGTTTTCAAATGTCCTCTTTAAGATGTAAAAAAATCTAATAACTCAAGCTCAGTTATGCTTTTTAACATCCCCCCACCGCCACCAAATCTTTATTTTTCTTTTAAATAAATACTCAGACATGGTAATAGCCACACCTACTCTGTTAAGAACTGTTTAAAACTCGTTACGTTTTCAGGTAATTTTGCTCCCTGGTGAAGTTCTGATCTACAATAAAGAAATGTATGTCTCTAACAACATCAGTATATTTTCAAACTTTGATGAGCAGAGGTAAACAAAGTGTGTGTGTATATACACAAGCACAAGCTATAAACCCTTTATCAAAACAAAAACAAAAAATTAGTGGTAACTGCCTTAAATGATTTACTTTATCCTTAGAAATAAGATGTAAACGTAAAATGCCATGCTGAATTCCTAGTATATTTTGTCAAATTTTCCTAGTCTGTCAAATGGCCTAATTTTATCTTTTGTTTCTCAAGTTTTTTTTCCCTCATTTATGCTTTTCCATTTTTTTCCCAACAAAAGGGGTACACCAAAATTAAGCTAAAGACCAATTAGTGCAAAAATGCATTAAATAAAGCTCTCCAGAATCTAAGGATCTGACTCATCTCTGCACAATGAAATTGAGGGGCAGGGGATCAGTGATTCACAGTCCCTTAAAAAGAGAGGCTGAAGCAGCCAGCTATCAACAGGAGAACCCCATGCTATTCAACAGACTGTTGCTTGCCAGAAAAGAATACCATGCTCTGGGAGACTAATAACCTAATTATCCCAGACATTTGGGTTGGCACAACACCACGTTTCCTTTACGATTCTATTCTTCAGTTAGGAAATGTTTACGGGAGCCCTCCAAAGCAAATCAGGGCAAAGTAACACTTTTATATATACATTCACACAAACACATTCATACAGATACAGTAGGAATGGATGGTCTGCTAATTTTCGCACTCTAATTTCAAAAATTAATTTCATGCCTTCATGAAAGCTTGCCAATTCTGATCAAATAGGGAAGGAAGGACTGGTATTCTTTCAATTAAAATTGTTCGTGTTGGTTCCTTTACAGTACAGTTCAATATTAAGTGCAATTCTGCAAAAGAATTGGGGAGTCATTTTAATATTTACAAGGAACAAATCAGCAGAACAAGATTATATCAGATAGGCTGTGTACAGTAGCTGCGGCTTATAAAACATACCAGTAATTTGTACCTGGTGAGTATAAAGAGAACCAAAGTAGGATTCAGATGTCTTTACAACCAAGAGAGTACACAAGGCATCAACGAATTGGAGGACAAAAAAAATTCACATTTTCTACATTAAAAAAAAATTACAGATCTTGCAAATGTCTTTGAAGACAAAGAAAAATTCAAAGTCCTTTGAAGGATGGGAAAGATGGTATCTGAAATGGAACTCTTAAGTGTAAAGAGAGTTTTACTTCACAAGACCAATTTTCTTGGCTTCTGTTTCATATATCAATAATCTCCACATTTTGACTATAAAAACTTCTGCTTCTTCATCAAGTACCTAGAGGAGAAAAAAGAAACAAACAGTAACACACACATAAGATAAGCAATCAGCATCCCCCAACAAAAGCGAGTGATACTTTCAATAGACTTGAAGGAAATCTGTTTAGCATGAGAAATGTATTAAACAGTACATGTAAATTACCCCCCCAAAATGCATTCAGCAAAATCCCATGGCTTACTGAATACTGACACCACAGTACATTTTTGATCCATCCAACTTTTATTCTTTTACCTTTACAAATACTATCTTTATATATGTCTTGGAAAACTATTTCCTGAGGAAAGCAAATGTTTGTTACAAAGAACATTGTAATTTAGGCAGAACTAGTTGTACAACTACACAATAACTTAATACAGAGTATCTCATTTACCCCCCTACAAACAACCTTATAATTTTAATATTTATGGATGTTGCATTTAATTAAATATTAAATGAGAATATATGTAAAGCATTTAATACAGTGTCTTGGATACAGTAAACAGAGTAAATAAACTACTACTATGACGAGTGTCACAAGACCACTGAATTAAAAAAAGGTCATTTCCCCTTGGCGAATAAATCATATTTCTATCTACTTATGAGTTAGGTGCATCATGTCCTAACCACTACTCCTGCCCTCATCCCACACACATATTCGGCCCTCTATACCAGAGCTGTAGCGAGGTAAAATGGAATAATCATGTTTCCTTCTATAGGGGGCAGCTAATGACTGAGCTTCAAGACATCACTACCATAATGATTTGTGGCCTAATGTTGCCGGTACAGGTTAGGAATTAAGGAAACTGGATCTCTAGCCAGACTACTTGGGTTCAAATCCCACTTCTGCCTCTTACTAGTTAAATATCCTTGGTTGGGTTACTTAACCAGTGAGCCTCAGTTCTCTTATCAGTAAGATAAAGGAAACAGATACATCATACTGGTTAATAATTTAAAAAGTTAATATGCACAAAGTGTACAAAGTGCTCTGAAAAGTGCCCAATACCTACGTGATCAGTAAGTAAGTACCTAAGAGGAGCCAGAAATTTGGATTTTCATAACTTTCCCTAAATTTCTCAATGATGATATTAAAGAACTTCTAAGCAGACTTCTCTGAGCCACACTTGATCAGTCGTTCCTGTGAGCCAATCCAGGAAACTCTTCGTGTCTGAGTGCTTTTTATTAGAGAGAAATGGACTTTTCCTCCTAGCTTGGAGTTCATAGTCCATTTGATCACTCTCTCACCTTTACCATCAATACTCTTCTCCTCCTTCCTTTCCTCACAAAAATCACAATATTAGATAATGCAACCACTGACTCTACTCTAAAGTCCAAATTAAATGCAACTGGAAATTTGATGTTTAACCATTACTGACCCAAGAGACACCTGTCCAAGCAACAAAATAGTTTACAATCTTCAAGTCTCAGTTTAGATGGTAATTCCTGGATGCATTCCCTAACTGCACTCAACACCGTCAGATACTCTATCTCCTCTGCCCCATTATCTTTTTAAAATATCTCCATTATAGCAAGTATATAAGGGTATATATATTGGTATATTTTTCTTTCTGATAGTTCCAATATGCTCCTAACACATCACTCTATGAAGTAAATAGTTAATGAATGTTTTCTAAATGTATTAATAGATCCAGGACTTATATTTATATTCACACAAACACCAAAGGTGGGGAAAGGAGAGACTGGTTGGGAAAAAAAAAAGAAAAACCCTAATTTTAGTGTTGTCTAATGATGTCTTGCTGTAGGTGCCTCTATTTTCATTTAATCCATATTCAAATTTTAATTCAAGCCCATAAAAAGAAGATTTTGGAACCAACATAGGTAGAAAATCAAATTCAGAGAAGTTTGTTCACATAGATATTAATTAAAATATTAGTAACAATGAACTTCTAACTCACCATGGCAACATCATCTAAAATGCTCTGAGGTGAACTATGAGCCATAACCTAAAAGAAACAAATAATTGTCATTTTGAAAATAAACAAAAAATTAGCAATATAGTCAAGAAATTTCAAGGTATCCTCAAACTAATATGGAAATTTCTTATGGCTGAAGAACTTTTCTGTAAATTTCTTTATTCCCCAAATTCTACTCTCTTGAATGGAAATCTGACACCATAACCTGGAATCTTAATCATTATAGTATCTGTTTTCTAATTCAAATCCAGACTTAAAAGTTTTAATGCTACAATAACTATAAGTGGAAAGGACAGCCTAAATCTGCAAGTCCTAATGTTAAAAGAGTAGTACTGGTGGAAAAATAGCATTTCCTTAGACTGCGATTTAGTTATTACTTTACAAAAATATGGTGCTTCTATTACAACTGCCTTATTAAAGACAAAACTTTGCCTTCAAGAGACAATAGGAGGTGGTATACCCTGGTGCTTAAGACCTCCAGTTTTATAGACTTGACTCTGCTACTTATGTGACTATGTTCAAGACACAATCTCTCCCTAAGTCTCAATTTCTTCACGTTTAAAATGGGGATACTATAAGTAATTTACACTTTCTAAGGTTGTTGGGAGGTTTAAAGATAAGGTCCTATAAAATGCTTAACAAAAGAATAAAGCCTTACACATTAATAATCAATCAATAAACACCGACTATTATTATGCTATGAAAGAAACTACTTTGCTCCTCTCCACTTTAAAAGATGGATGACTGACAAAGGAATTGATGAGACAAGCTATTAGTTGTCTCTAATGTACTTCATTAGAGACTGTATGTACTTCAACTGCACTTCAGCAGCATTATAACCATTAAAATAAGAGGAAAGTAGCAAGGCATTCTCAAGCGCAGGGAGAGAGAAAAATTGGCAGCAGCTAGCAATTGTCCTCCACCCCCTTCTGAAATGAAAGCGTGGGAGGTCTGAAATAGAGTAGACGGTTCATTTAAGTAGCTATGAATCTCTCAACTGAAACTAAACTATCATGGACTTGGCTCTGGAAAACTTTTTATTTTAGAAAGTATCTAATATCTTAAAGTTTTAATAAGTGTTGGGGGTGAAGGGAGAAAAAGACTAACCTTAGAACAAACAAAATCAACTAATGTAGCTTCTTCTTCACCTATGTATTCTATAATTTTCTTATTAATCCATGGTCTAATTCGTCGTTCCATCAATATCTACAAAATAAAGTATGGTTACAAAATTAGAGATTTTTATTACATCTAGTAAAATCAAGTCTATAACCTTGTGATTTTCCATAAGATTAAAACATAGCTGAACTAAGACAAATACGTATCAAAATATAATTATTTGCTTCTAACTTACGAAGACTTCAAAAGTACCACCAAGATGTCCCCAACGATCTATGAAATTCTTGGCCAGTCAAGATTCTAGCCACATTATCATCTCTACTTGTTATTTACAGAATCAACTGAGTTTGTATGCAAAATTCAAAACCACTTCCAACAAAATGATGAAATAAATTTGCTACTCACAGAATCCACAATAGACCAATCCAGGGGATATGCAAAGAGCTCTGGTTTGGCTGTGGGGATTTTCTCAATGAGACTCTTAATATGTTTGCGCTTTTCTTCAGTGTTTACAGTGCCTTTGGCAGCATTTTTATCATCTTCACCATAATCCAAGGGAACCAGTTTCCTTTTTCGGGGTACATCATCACTGTCTTCATCCTCAAATTTGTTAAAGACACTATCTACGGGGAGTTTCTTTCTCTTCACAGAATTAGGCTGACCAGGACTATTGGAAGCACCTACAGTAAAAACATTATATTAGCATAACGGCTTAATTTTCAAATGTCACATTTTACAACCCACCATCCCTTGAAAGCAGTGCAAAATATACTTCCACAAATCTCAGAGAAAGTCCCAACTGTAAAAAATAACTCACTACTCACAAGTGCTAGAAAATATAACTTTTCACTTCTTCTCAGAACTCGAGGCAGCTGCAGATATAGGAGAACTAGCAGAACTATGAAAACAATAATGAGCTAGAAAGGCATATTTGAATATTTTTCTATCTATCTACCAAGAAGCATTTATTTATTTTTTCCTTAAGGCAAAATTTAGGTATTTGCAGGAGGGAAAACAAAGGAAATAAGGAAGGGAATGCAAACATACCCAGTTTAAGACTTAGTCCTATTTTTGGCCTATGCTCCTCAGGTTGTTGTTGATCTGGCGAATTTTCGTGAGGAATAATAATACCACAGGGAGACTCATCCCCAGGAGTGTTGGGGGTTGCATTGCCACTGGCAGAGGAAACAGATGGAGCAGAACTGATGGGCCTCAGAGTTGGTTTGAGACAGGGTTTCTGCTCTGGCTCTTCTTCCTCTTCCATGGGTTCTTCTCGTTTTTCCTCTTTTTCTTGTTTTTCTTCTTCTTCTTCCTCAGATTCTGGTTCTTGCTTTATTTGTGGTTGTCTGCGCCTCTCAGCCTCTTGTTCCATCTAAAAAAACAGAATAATCTGATAAACTCAAACTACAACTATACTCAATTTAGCTGACTTTTTTACATTATCTTTCATAAAATCCAATTTTTCTTTTATATTAGGAATAATGAAACACTGCCTGCTACTATAATCAGAAAGCCAAGTAAATCTGTAAAGTATACTTGGGTAATCTGCAAAATGTTTTCAAATATTTTACATATATAACCATTCTTCAATGGCTTGTATAAACCATTCAGATTAACAAAAGTAAATATATAATATCTAATTCAAACTGGAAAGTATGTTTTCATATTTTTATTAAAAAAATTATAACCAGAAGTTTATTTTAGAACAGTATGGATAATACATAAAAGGCAACTCAAATCCTCAGCATGGTCATACACAATTTAACTTAATACTTCACAGAAATAATTGAGTAAGATATTTGGAAAATGTTTAGAATAAGTAAAGTTGTAAATTGACTAATATTGATGATTTGTGTAATAAAGAGAAAGTACTAACAATCTCCCCCAAAACAGCAAGATCCATGAAGCATAAAAGTGCATTTCCCTTATAAACTAAACTGCATCATAGCTGGCTTACTTAAGATGACATGATAATACTATAAGAATATTATGAATGTGATAGTAACCCACCCTCTGGAGCTCTGCATCTGGATCCGGGTGCCCTTCTGCCAGAAGGCGCTGCCTGATTTCCTCTAGCTCTTCCTTCTCTCTTTTCCTATCCCGTTCATCTGCTTCCATTTCCTTTTCCCTATCACGCAATCTTTTCTGAAGAGCACTTCCTCTGCAAAAGAAAATAACAGGCCTTATTTAATACTCAGATCAACTATTACACATATCTCCAAAAGCATTTTCTTTCAATACTAAAAGATGCATGCTAACAGACTGAAGACTCTTAAATGTTCTGTATCTGTAGAACACCCAAGACAGCGTACTCTCTAAATGTTGCTGTTTATTAAGTGAGCAGTCTTATCATTTATCACCATGCCTCATTAAGTTTTTCTAAATACGTGTCTAAACCAAGTAGAAAAGTAGCTTTCAGAGAGAAGAAAGCTCTCGTTTTGTGCCTATTCCATAGGGAAACCCCAACGTGTAACTTGCTTTCTTGGATGCCAAGTTGTGAAAAATTAACACATGTAGTAATAACACAAAAAATAGCTCTGTATCTTCAATTAAAATCAATTATTTCTCTCGGAAAAAAAATTCCAGAAGTAGTACAGAATCAACAGAAAGCAGAAATTCTATCTAGCAGTTTATTATCAGAATGTTAAAATTATGAACTGCTATTTCATGATTCAGTAATTTTACTGCTGTTTTTCATTTTCTACCAAGTCAAATCCTTAGCATTCTTTCAAGTTGCTATTCCAATATTTTTATTGTTTTGCCTCCAGTGTATTAAATTTAACTATATAGTAAATGCCTTTACTGCATGCCTAAATCATGTGAGGCACATGAGACATTTTTTAAAAATCAAAATATTGCCCACATCCTCAGAAATTATAGTTTGGAGGGGGCAAAACAAACAATTTTACCACGGCGTCATAAATGCTAGAATGAGAATAGTTTAGAAATGCCAAGGGAACAAAGACATGAGGGAAGGCAGGCTTCACAACTCTCACTTCACAATATCAATGGGACGCAAGGGATATTTGGATTGCTATGTGACACTCTTGAAATACTTGAAGACAAAAATTTCTAGAGCACTTTATTATACAGATTAATTATAACTTGCTATAAAAGTTGGACCTCTAAAAAACAAAGAAAAATTCTGTTATATTATTATGGATTTGCACCCCAAAAAGATGCATAGAATTGTTGATCTTCTCCAAATAGCTCTTTCCCCCACTGTCCAACCCCTCTGAAAACAGCATATCAACTATGGGGGTGAATACAAGATGGAACATGAAGATCTCTTTCTTATTCCACTGTGAGAACTTGCAATCTGACAGACGAGGAAAAACATAGCTACTAAAAAGCTGAAAGTATCAATTCAAAAAGCAACGCTTCCTTACCTGTAATATTTGGGATCATCTCTATCATCATCATAATCCTCTAAGAATTCTTTTAGTCGTTTAGCTTCTTTTGCCTTTGAGGAAATGAAGAACAAAATGTGTAAAATTAACATAAAAGTCATTTAGATTTAGATTACCCTCTCCTCCTTTCTTGAGATTTTTCTTATCCATACCACTTGAACTTTATAATTCTCATATACTTCATATTAAATGTAAACAATGGTAGATATTTTTGTCTTTTACTCATAAAACAAGTTAGATTTAGGACTTATCTGTGAAATAAAAACCACATATAGTATGCTACAATAAATATCCTCTCTGAATATAATCGTCAAAGTACAGTAATTTTCTAATGAAACCTGTGCACACCAAGAAATAAAACCAAAAGTTATCTTATTGGATCTGTTAACTGAACAAAAATATTTTATATTTCATTTGTAGATAGATGATGCTACAAGTAGTAGTTTTTATGAAATGCAGGGCTGAAAATGTAAATCATGTTCATAAATCAATCTAAAGGTAACGCCTACCTCACTTATGAGTATACAAACCATGAAAGTACATGAACCATTTCCTCCTTTTGGAATTTCAAATACAATATATATTTAACAGCAGTTATTTCTAAGAATTATATATGTATAAATATGTAATATATAAAAGTATATAGCCTACATCTTTATCAATTGTATCTACAACTATTTTATTTACAAAGCAAATAATAGGTTTCTGACTACGGTAAAAATTTTACACACTTCATCCCAGTTCAAATGCCACCTCTGTAAAGACTCAAAAACTAATCATCTATCCATGACCAACTCTTCCCCTAGACAGAATTAGTCATTTCCTTTTCTAGTTCCACAATACGGTGAACACATCTTTATGATACCTTAAACACTCTCACACATGCTACAGTACCTTATCTCTCTGACAATACTACCCACTTGTTTCAAAGTTAGAAACGTTAGTTATTCTTGTACGCTGAGTGTTTAGCACAAGGCTGAGATATAATATACACTCGAAATTTGTCAAATGAATGAAAAGCAGGCCGTTAGGCAGCAACGACAATACGTACAAATATCTAAATGAAACACAGAAAGGCCCATAGGTAAATACGAAAACAAAAACATAAGCTACGACTCTTGAAGAGTAGAAACTTCTATTTTTATATCAGGGAATTGTTACTTTAACATTTTTATAATGAGCAAGTAACTGTCTTTGTAACTGGATCTTTCTAAAGATCTCAAAAATTAATGGGAAATTTTTCTCTAGAAATACAGGTTTCAGCTTTACTTATAGGAAGCAAGATCATTTCAAATCTATTCCACAATGTTGTTGATGGTAAACATTTCTTCAAAATAATTAGGTCTCTTTCTATATTATTCTCTCCTATTTTCTAACCTAGGAATGAAAAAAGAATTCTAGGGTGGGAGCTACAATCCAGGAAAATAAAAATTATTTGAAATAATTCTATGACGTTAGAGGACGTACTATCCAGAAAGCCCATACTATCTATCTAGTTGCTGCATGCACGCTTTTGGTTACTTACAAAAATTCCCTCTATGTCTCATGTTCAAAAGCTATTTGAAGAAGATTCCTAACTTCAGTGAAGTTTTTGGAAGAATAATCTCCAAACTGGAGATAAAGAAACTTTCATGAAATTCTGGCAAAGACAGAACACATGGAACATACTACTGAAGCAAATACTATGATAAATTTGTCATTTTACTTAGTAACAACCTATGCCAACTGCTTCACTGTTATAGTTTATCAAGCAATATAAATGTAAAAAACAATATGCATTATGATTATTATGTAGTCAAAAGAATAAAGAATAACCTAAGGAAAAACTATAATCCATAAATGTTAAATATGGAAGACAATAATTTTGATTTATAAAAACAGTGGTCTTCTCATGACACTATTTCCTCCCTTCGAATGTACTACACCAATACAGAGCAATATTAAAATTTCTTCAAAGTAAAAAATGTTGCAGATTTTTAATCAAAGAATGTTCTATAAATTCTCATTTTATACATTACTCTATGACAGATTTACTTTGAAAGTATGCAAAAAAAAGATAATTTTGTTTAGTCAGCAAAAATGTGGAAAAGAGAAAAAAAAATTGGTGCACTGAAAAGTATCTCAAGGTTACTAAAATATATAAACTAAATTATCTATACTGGGAGCTTGTACATTTTAATTATAAAGTTACTTCTAGTTAACAGTAAAGATTTGATCTGATTTTCATCTGAAAATCACTTATTTTTAACCTAGAATATTACCATTTCTCTTCTTCTTTCTTCTTCTCTTTCAGCCTCTTTCTCATACTCCCGGGTTTTCTTCCGTTCTCTAATTTCCCAATTCTTAAGGCGCTAAAAAAGAAATCATCACAACTTTAACAATGTATACGAAGTGTTCTACGATTTTTGACTTAGCTACTAAGTATCCAAGCTTTAAGAATAAAAGCATTTACTCAATTTACCTCTTGATAAGCAGCTTCTTTCTCTCGAAGTTTTCTTTCAAGTTTTCTTCGTTCATATGCATCTTCTTCATCCTCTTCTCGGTCTCTCTTCTTGTCTTTCTCTCTCTCACGCTCTCGTTCCCTTTCTCGCTCTCTCTCTCGCTCACGTTCTCTCTCTCGTTCTCGTTCTCGCTCTCTTTCTCTTTCTCGCTCTCGTTCCCTTTCACGATCTCTGCTCTTTTCTCTATGGGGAAAAAAAAATCTGTCAGTCTTTGTCTTCCTTTAAAAAACAAAGAACATCATGTATTATGAAATATACAAACTCACAAGCCAAAATTTAGCATTTGATTTCTGCAGAATTGTAAACTCCTCTATATGCGGCAGACAGACAAAGGGTATAATTCTAGCCTCAAATTCTGAACTGTATTCTAAATTCAATGTTAATGCTTACTGGTATCTCAGAAAACAAACAAAACCCCTATAAGAAATACAAAGCACTAACGAACATGTTAAAAGATAGTCTACTTCACTAGTGATCAAGGAATAAAGGTGCCGGCAATGGTGTGAAGAGCATTTTGGCATGTTCCATGGATAAATTAAAACTGTATCAGCAATGAAAAGTTCTCGAATATTTAATTTGGAGTGATAAAACCAAATTGCAGAATATATATAGTATGACGCCATAGATCTAAATACAAATATATATGTAACAATATCCTATTTATGGATTCATAGCTGTAGTAAAAGTATAAAAACACTGATTTTACACACGTCAAATTCTCAATAATGGTGATTCCAGAAGAGGAAGTGAGGGAAGGATTTTACTACCCAGTAAAGATTAAGAGCAATGAACTTCCAGTTCCAGCAACTGGTGAACTGACCTAAAGTGGTCCTCCCCTTCAGCTACAGTAAGGTGGAATTTCTGCAACACAGAAATGTATACTTGAAAACTAGAGGTATTTTCTATAAATCTTACTTTTTCTCAAAAAACAAATAAAAAAAAACTAGCTTAGTAAAAAGGTTTTTCTCTCATCCCTCTTTTCTCACTTCTCTACTTTTTCCCTTTGTTCTTTTTGGCTCCCCCTCATTCCTAAAGAATTTGAGATGATTCATCCATTAAAATCAATGTAATTAAGAAAAATTTTTAAATAAAACAAAATCAAGATGAAATGACTAAGAGCCACAAATAGAGTAAATATAGAATGGGAGGTGAGTTGTGGGCATCCAGTAGGCTACAGGGCCACATCAAGACACCAGGGGCTAAAAGTAGTGGTGCTAGAGCTCATTTCCCAGCATCCAGGATCTCAGTGAAACAATGATTAGAAAAACATGCCCACCAGCCACGGAGACAACAGGGAATCTTGTCTGTCCAGAACACTGAGCGGACAGTTGCTGTGTTCTGGGTCTGTGTTAAATACCACCTTCAGATAGAAACTAATCCTGAAGTTGGAAATTGTTATTTTAACCAACCTTTTATGTGTGTGAGAAAGCAAGCGGGGCATGCTCTGTGGCTAAGGAATTTCTGATAATGGTCCTAGAGTGCTAACCTGCAGTTCTATTAAAGCTTTCAGGAAAACAGTACCTTCTGTAAAGCCTTACCTAGATCGACTCCGATCCTTATTTCGATCTGAGCTCCTCTCACGATCGCGGTCCCGATCTCTCTCTCGATCCCGATCTCGATCTCTCTCCTTTGTCCGGTCACGATCCCTATCCCGTTCTCGTTCCCGCTCCCGTTCCTTCTCCTTCTCGTTCACGTTTTTCTTTCTCGTTCCCGTTCTCGCCTTTCTCGTTCCCTTTCACGCTCCCTCTCTCTTTCTCTCCGTTCTTTCTCAATTTCCTGTCTTTCTTTTTCTTTTTTGCCTTTCTCTTCTTCCAGTTTCTAGAAACCAATAAAAGTACTTTTAGAGTTAATTCTGTAGCTCCAGTATTCAGATTTTTCCCGGCGCGATGCCCAATATTGCGAACAACCACCAAAAACCCAAACCACTGGTACTTTACTATTAAATATTTGCTGTGGTTTTCCTTGACAAATTAAACTGAAGCAATCACAAGACTAGATAGATTTCGTGCAAAACCATATATTCTATACAGACCAGGAATCTCCAATCTTGGATGCTGGGAGATTGTGTCAAGTGTGACTGGCCACTCAATGATTATATAACAAAAATGACCATGAAGATGCGCTGATTCATAATAATTTCTAAAAATACAATCACTTGACTAAAGTGTAATTCTTCCCATTATGAATTTCTGTAAATCAGAGGGACTACTGATACTAATTATAACCCCAGACTTCCCATTACCTGAAGGTTATTAGTTGAATGTTTTAAAGGGCAAGTGGGAAAGGAGAGTCAGGTCACTGTAACACAACTAAATAATCTGCCCTCTGGTTTGACCACTCTCCAAAGACAAGGGGAATTCAGCTAAGATCTGTCTTATCATCTATGGAAACATTTACTCCCACCATTACAAGATGGACAACCCACCAAATACAGAAAAGTTTGAAAACCACTCACTTCAAGCAAAAATGTACATAACTCATATTTTCATTTAACTTAATTGTAAAAGCAACATATTTATGCCCATTATGCCTATAACACAATAAAAATAAATCAACAGTGATAAATCCATCCTTGGAAGGAACGATTACATATTAACTTACAGATGCTGTGCTAGGACATGGATCGCCAACACTGGATTAACCTTGCCTACAAGCTATGTTTCTGGGAGGAAGAGCAAGTACATGGTTCACAAATAAACCAAATAACAAAGTCAGACGAAGTTTGTACCCTGACAAGATTACCAGTGTTATCACATGGTTTCTACACAAACTCAGAAAAAAAATACCCCAAACAGGAAAGACAAAACAAAAATAAAACACATTTATCCCTTTGGTTCCATGTTTAGAGTCACTGAAATAAAATTTAAACTGTAATTATAAAATGTGCATTTTTTCTTTTCTCAGTCATGTAAAGCATTTAAAACAACTTTAAAAAGCAATCTTACCTGTTATACTCTTTTTCTGTTGCTCATGGATCAGAGAACTGATAGAGGATTATGAAAGAAAAGCTAATGCATCAGAAATCAATATATTCAGCTGCTGTGCCAGTCTACATCAAAGTAGAATGCAGGCAAAGCCAATACTGAATACATTGAAATTACAAAAGGAAGAGAAAAGAAATGGTAGAAAGAGGACAGAAACTGAAAGCTATTTAAAGGGTCGAATTCTAATTTCTGAAACAGTTCTAATGGAATATAAAAATTTAAATTGTAAAATGAGGCTAGACTACATAAAACTTACCTCAGTATCATACACTTATAAAGAAATTTGTATATTTCTGAGATAATAGATACTTACAGATTATTTTAGCTGTTCCAATAATAATTTCTTTTGTAGAATTCCTCAATTTTTTTACTCTTGCTTATTGCGCTACTTATTATAGTTTCACGTATGTAAATAATAATTTGTTTAGAAACTCATTTCAAAAGTTTTGTTCTAAGTAAATGAAAAAGTGAATGAATCTGGTCCTGGTCCATAATAAATGCATTTCTAAAAGATGGGGTATGCAGTAAATAGACACACACACACACACACACATATATATGTAATTTTAAGACAATAACTGGAGAGAAAAAAGATATGAAGTGGGTCTAAAAAGATGTAAGAAAGTAAAGAAATAATGAAAAGGACAGAAAAAAAAAAATCATAAATCTTACCTCATTCTCTCTTCAGACTCGTCCGTGCTGTAAATGGACGCCCCCTGCCACGCTGATACCCTGACAGTCTGTGGTTATTTAATAAACTCATACCAAAACATGCAAAGGTTCACTGAGCTCATTTTTTGTTACTCAAATTTTAAACATTTCTTTTAACCATACCACCCAATAAAAAGAACAGTTTTTCTTTTCCATTTTGATTTTTAAAAGCACATTTCGGAAATTCAAAACATTCCCCCCCACAGTGAAAGAAATCCAAGGCAGTCAAATGCCTGACAGCTTCTCAAACTCTGAAGCAAATATCTTGAATTAATTTTTTAAAAACACAATTTCCTCATACTTTACCAATGGCATGACAGGGTTTAACAAATAACAACAAAACGGGGGTAAACCACACACACAACTATATACCATTTTCAAGCTTACTCAGACCCTGAATTTGAGTACTGAACCTAACCAAAAGTATTCCTCTCTAATGACTTCCCACAGACTACCCTTTTAACTCTCAAAATCAATTTGGGAAAACTGCATTTGTGCTTTTCGACATGTAATTCCTGAAAAAGCACTGTGTATGTGAGCTAGGGCTGGGCCTGGATAATAAGTGTTCAGCAGCACTGACTCAATGGCATGAACTGTCAACTTAGAATTTTAAAAGCAATAAGAATAAGATTACATAAAAGAAAAAATGAACACTTAGCATTTCACTGAATAAAAGGCCTCTTATTCTTATGAGTAAGAAACAGTAACATAGTATCTTTAACATCAAAATACTTTTCATGCAATGTCTGCATTTCCCCCGTCCATAAGCATCACCATCAACGTCAGCGAACATTCACAGATGCACTGTCATTGAGAGAAGCTTTCAATAGGCAAAACTCGTGAGTGGGATTTACTATCACAAATACCCATTTCCAAGCCAGTTACCCCTTTGCATATTTTTCTGAGGGGGCATCCATAAATATAATAAAAAACAGAAGCTCATACTTACATCCTATTCCTTGTTACTTTCCAAGCTGAGTGTTTCATCTTGCATTAGTCACCATATGATCTCTATCATAATGGTGGGGGTCAATGAATAGATTAGCTTTATGGGCATTTACAGTTCTTCCATGCATCTAAAATTTGGTACGTCTGGTAACCACTGACCTACTTTTTAAAATCTCCCCCTCTCAACTTAAATCTATACAAATATAAATCTTAAATTTTAATCTCAGCTCTAAAGGTTTTCCTAAGATTAAGTTAAATAACTGCCCCCGAAATACACTACATACAGTGTATGTTATTCTGCCCCCTTGAATCTAGTTTAAATCTGACCTTGATGTTTATGTTGAAATCTAAAAATAAAATTAGCTCTCATTCATATTAAAGTGAGATGACTGTAGAGTAGTCAGTAATTGAAAAAAACTAAGTACAATATGTCAAGGACCACTTTAATATGGTATTGGCCTTCTACGGTATTGATCTTCTGTTTGTTTCTATCTAAATATCAATTAAACCTAAAGAAAGCATTTAAAATTATATTCTAATGTAAGGTGATTTTTTTTTTGTCTGTTTGCTTTGGATTCTGTAAAAAGTCTAGATTGGTATCAAGTGAAAAAAACAAGAATACTACCTTGTGTGTGTCTCTGAATTTGCTGATTTCTCGGGATATCAGGTCTCTTTTGTCTTCTTCCATTTCTATAGCATTTATATCCTCCTAAAAGACAAGGGGGACAGGAGAGAATGCATAAAGATTAATCTAATAAAAAAGGTTAGGTATTCTGTACAGATCTTACAAAATAAAGACATAAATAAATGAAAAGATCTTATATAATAACAAATTTAATGATCTAAGTTAGTGAAAAATCAGACAGAAATCACAAATCTTGGCAATTAGCAGTAAACATAATTATTGTCAAAGCCTACAATGTAAACAAACCTTAGTGATGAGCGGATAAGGGATCAGTGGTGCCACCGGAAATCTGCGGAAAATCTGCGGAAAAATCCACAAAGACTTTAAGAAAAAAAGCACAAGAGTTCATATTCTGCAAAACAATGCTCTATATACTATAAGTAATGCAAGATTTCTGTGACTTTTGATTTCAAATTACTTAACTAAAAAAAAAAAAAAGATTTTACTCTCTCTAACTCTTCCCATTAATCCACCACCTCCTCTCCTTCTAATACCTGCAAGCAATGGAATAAGGAGGGGTCTCATACTAATGAGACTGTTCCCTTGATGCTCTCCCTCAAAGATGGAGGAAACAATCATACCAAGAAAATGTACCAATAATTCCTGCCATAGAGCAGGATTTCTTTGATCTTCTCCTCCTAGCCCATATCAACCAAATGTCTAGTTATTTTCTCCTTTACCATTAATGGCAGAGAAAGAACACTCTACAGGCCTCAATTACTCTGTACCTGCCTAACTCTACCAATTACCATTCCCAACTATCAGCATTTCACCAGACAGGTTTTTATGACCATGTGAAGAAGAACGAGCCAAGTAATAACAGAAATGTATTTGGCCACAAAGAAAATTGAAGATGACCTACTAAGGCAATGAAATCCAAAATAGTTTGAACTGTATCTGCCAGTTAAATCTCATGTTCTGTTATTAAATCACGTTCCAGAGTACTTTATGGTATATGCAATCCATGCACATAACATACTTCCAATACTTTTAAAGAACACTCGTCATAATTTCGAGTATAAGAAAACCAAACATTTTCTTTTAACGTGGACTCCCTGTTCAACTAGCTTGGCCTGACAAAGAGTGGTGATAATATAATACACCAAGAAGTGTTTCATCTAGTACTGCTCTTTCACAGTCCTCCAGTTCCAAATTTGAACAGCATTATTGTCCATAGAGGGGAATGAGACATAGTTTATATCCTCAATGAATGAGACCGGCATCCTGCTTGAAGCAGAGACAGAACAAGGATAATTAGGTAGTACGGCTATGAAGGGGTTGGCATTGTTTTGCCTAACAAAAACAAAAGCAAAGATAAAAATATCTTACTTTACCCCTTCATATGAGTTCCTACACTTCATCACTCAAATTTTTTTTTCTTAATTTGAATCCACAGATAAGCACAAGCTTCCATGCCAGTGCATTTCAAACACAGAAACAGGAATGTTTTGGTAAAAAACTTAGGAAGTTAATCGGTAAAACGTGGTCAAGTTAGGCTTAACATATTGTTATAAATGCTAGTCATTCTGCTTTCCCATCAAAAGTTGAAATGTAAAAAGCACAAAAGTGACACTAAAAAAGTAAACTGTAGAAATGACTCTTGTCAGAAATCAGTAACACATACGTCCTCCTTCTTTTCCTTTTTCTTCTTCCTGGGATGAGAGTCAGATTCTTGTGAAGGGGCATTGAGCTCGCTGGAGTATTCTCGTATTAAAACTTCAATGGCCCCTTTGATCATTTGATCTCTTCTCTTAGTTTCTTCATCTAAGGCTTCTTCATCATCATTAGTGACAGTTTCTGGCCTGGCATTCTTAAAAAATAATAATAATAACAAGGCAAATTCAGGAGTGGGAGGGGGGGTAAATCAAACAAGAAAATCATTCTAAATCGAGTTAATATACAAAACAAACATGTTTTCTCCAAAACAGCACTGTAGTCCTTTTAAACACAGATTTGATTTTGTTCTTAACTTTATAAAACTAGACTTGTTTTATTCTTTCTTTCCTTAAATACCGGTATTTCATCATTTTCTTTTCCTTTCTTCCCTTAATAACTAAGTCTGACCCCTAACCAACTACAGAAAGATTAAATCACAGGACTAGTACACTGCACAAAACATCTGGCAAGCTTTCACAATTCTTCAGATTGTCTTGCTCAATACTTGAACAAAAAGACTTTTACTAAGTAATTAACTTCTTCAAAAGTTGAAACTTTAAGTGAAAAAAAGCAAAATCCAGTTTTATGTACACTATGCTATCACTATTTGAAACAAAAGCACATGTAGGGTGAACAAACAAAAAAACACTAGATAGCTTCATACAACAAAATGCAAGCATGAGATAGGTCAGGGGCTGAAATGATGGCTTTTCCCCCTTCTGCTTCCTATCTCTATATGTGGGAATATTATTTATAGGAATCATATACACTAAGAAGGAATCAACTCAAAGCCCTGCTCAAGTCTTTCTCATGACTTGCATGTGTAACTTTATAAAATATAAAAATACAAAATTCATTTTATGTTTCTCACAAATAAGCTCCTGACTATAAGACTTCATTATTTTTAAAAAGTCAATTGCTATCTGCGTTAATGTGGGGGGAAAATTACTAGCTTCTAATGTGCTATTTTTCTTGTTTCTAAGTTTTATTGCAAGTCCCCTAGTAAAGGAATTAGCCCAGTTCAAAGCAAAAATTTAGAGAATGACCTAAAAACATTGGATAATTTCCAGTTACTCTCGACTCCCCTCTTCTTAAAACTTATAAAGGTGGAAGAGTATGACAAAGAAGCAACAAGATAAACATAAAGGTCTATGTGTACAAAAACTTCTAACTTAAAACTATATACACATGCATACCCCAAAGTATTTATCAATTTAATTGGTAAAAGTATACCATACACATTTTTAGATATACAAACATGAACAATGCTCTTCTGCACAAATGTGGGCTCCTGGTCACAACTCTATTAAAGGTGAGTTTCATGCCTTGTGGTATATAAGCTAGGAGTGATTTCTTCACCACCAGCATTCTGAAAGCTATCTCCAACGAATACTTATTCAACATCATCTATTTCTTAAATAACTATGCTCAACAAATTAAGTGCCTACTGTGTGCAAGATTCTATGCTAGAAGGCAAAAAATTCAAAATTGAAAAAGGAATAACTTTGCCCTAAAGCATTTAACAAAAAAAGCTAACAGGTTATGGCAGAGATAATTCCATTTAGGTCACTGTGGTATTATAAAACTAACCACTCTAAGAGTTCCTTACTTTCTCAAATCTGCTTCTTCATCCAGTCTTCTTGTAGCCAACTTTCTACTTGGCATCTTAGATAAAGACAAGATGCTTTACCCAAGGACTGTAATTAAATTGTTAAATTCACCAAAAATGTTGTAAACTATAATTGTGGTGAGGTGCTTTCTTACTTTAATAATATATCACAATAAGGTCTTTATGAAGCTTTCACTAAAATACCTTCAGTAAAACTCTTTTTCTGTATTCATTTTAAATTAAAGAATGAACACTCCAGTAACTTGTCATTGAAACTGTAGGTGCTGAGACACACGCACATGGCTATTTCAGCCCAAATCCTCAGCTGCTGAGACCTAAATTCTTTACTGTGGAGAGTATCCAGGCCGTCTTTAGCTTTTCCCTCTTACATTCTAAATTCCTTTCCATGAACTCCCTCCATCTCCATGCTCTTCTAAGCATAAGGATAAAGTAGGGTTAATAAATACAAAGGGAGGACATGGTTCCATAATGTAGTGGTTAGCCTGTCTGTTTTACACGCAGAAGGTCCTGGGTTCGCGCCCCAGTGGAGCCATGGTCCATGGTCTATGGCCATGCCGCCCTGAACAAGCTTGATGTCTGATCTTGGAAGCTAAGCAGGGTCAGGCCTGGTTAGTACTTAGATGGGAGACCACCTAGGAAGACCAGGTGCTGTAGGCATAAATAATAAAAACATAGGCCTACTCATCAAAAAATACTTATAGCCCCTAAATTTCTTACTACCACCAGCCTAAATTAAAATTTCAAAATTAGCAGAGCTGGTCTTACCTAAATTAGAAATACAGCATTTGGAATGAACTAATTCACACTATCTTGCAAATGACTATTGCCCTCTGATCTCTAAAGAAAATGTACGTTTAGAAGGAAAAATCAGTCCAAATCTCTTAACTGATGGTTACTGTAAGAAAAACAAAAATAAACAGATATGTCATGGAATGAAAAGTTATTTTTAGTTTCAACTTGCTCTATCTCTGGGTCCTCAACCATAAACAATTTTCCGATTTCCAGTCTCTTCTTCCACTTAATAAACTGAAAGCACATTCAATAATACTGAGCAGTAAAAGGTGAAGAACAGGATTACAGAAATCAACTGAAAATCTGAGATGTTTGTGTGGTCCACCTAGTTGGTTCTTTTCAGAGGAATTAAAAAGCTTCAAAAGTAAAGCCACTGGTTGTAAAGCTGAAAAACAGCTCTTCTAGGCTCCCTCTTGGGCATTGACTTCTAGAATCCAAAACAAGAACTTCTCTGGAAACTTAATCATATACAGAGCTCCTCCGCCCCCCTTTTTTTGAGAAAGTGCAGATTTAGCCAGACTAATTTCCAGGCAAAGATGTGAAAATGTTCCTCCCTACAGCCATCTGTCATAAATTAAAATGTAATGTAAGTGGCTCTTTCCAAAGATTACCTGTACTTCCAATACTTGTCAGAATTTAACAAGTAGCTCTACCTCTACTGTTGAACAGCCAGAAAGTAACAGGACATGGACTGGTCAGCACTGCTACCCCTAATGAAAAATTTTTACTAAAGGTCAAAAGTTGTTTCCACAAATTCTACAATATCTATATGAAACTTTCAATCAAGCCATTAGACAAGACACATAATTCCTCTTAAAATCCTAAGTCAGGAAAAATATCTCACTCTCTAGATAAGCTCGTGTTTCTTTTCAGTCAAAAAGAACTACAGAACTTATTGTGTTTTCCCTTCTGCCTGGAAGTCAGGAAAATGCCTAAATAAATAACATAGAAGTTTCTCAATGTCTCAATCTTATATCCACCTTAAGTCCTCTAAATTTCTCCAAAGAATCAAAATAAAGGAGAAAAAAACAATCTCATATTTTATCTATAATAAAATGACAATTCTTCAATCTACTCCACAATACACTTATTTGAAACACTTTTTAAATCCAATAGTTGCTTAACTTTTTCTTTTTACCAATATTGTTGAGGAAAATTAACATTCCAGGAAAATATGTCATGTTTGTCTTGTGACTTCAAGCATCTGGGCAGCATGCCAACAATACCTAGCAGTCATGTCTTTTAATTTTTTTAAATTTCATTTTGTCTGAAACAATTGTTGTTTTTATTAGAGGTGGCTACAATTCCATTTTTAAAGAAAGATATAAACATTTAAATTTTGGTCCCTCTAGCTAATAATTAAAAATAAAATCAGTCACAATTATACATTTCCTTATTTACATAACGTGTTCAGAGTATACCATCTGCAAATGCTTGAAATTAAAACATCTCACGAGTTAATGATTAAACACAGTAAAACAATGAGTCCCAGGAAATTATACAAAAACACTGAAGATATCGAATCCATGCTTTTTTTAAAATAAGAATTCAGTTATTATAGCAAAGAAAATCTGCGAAGTCTTGTTGCAGTTGTTTTTCTTAAGGTTTTAGTAATGTGACAGGCAACACTGCTGATAGATACAATTTGCGCCCCAGAGAAATTATATTATTTCCTTATATAGCTAAGTAAGAACAGTAAGATTATCTGGAGAGCAATGTAAATTACAACTCTTATTCAATAAATGTTCATTCTATTCTTGCTACGGGCAAGACATTAACCTAGGTTCTATGGAGGTACAAGATGAAGAGACACAGTCTGTGAACTTACTCTCCTATCTTGCGATCAGAGATTGGTGGGAGGATATGAGAATGAATGAAACAGTAGAAAGGGCTGTGAGAGACAGAGAGACATAAACAATATATACTACAAAGCAGACTGACATAACAGCAGTAAAAACCTGCTTGATATAGAAAAGAGGATTTAATTCTGCTGGAGAGGAACCAAGGGGTAGGACTGACAAAGGCTATATGAATCAAGTAACATTTTAATTTTACTAACTATATATATAGAATTTCAACAGGGAGCTTGGATAGGCAACAAGGACATGAGATGTCAGCAGAGCACAAAGGAAGTTTGTATGGATACATGACTGAATGGAGGAGAACTGATGGGGGATGCTAGAAAGGTAGACTGGAGCAAGCCCTGAAAGCCATGCTAAGAATATGGGCTTTAAACTGTAAGAAACTCAAAACCATCAAGAATGTATGAGCCACGGTGTTTACATAATTATACTTATGTTTTAGAAATATAGGTAGTACTGTAAGTCAGATGAGAGGAAACTAAACGCAGAGGAAACAGTTAAAATATTATTAAAAACCCAAAGAAAAGATAGGAAGTAAGAAAAACATACCCCATTAGAAGCTTTCTTCTTTGCTTTCCATTCATCCAGTTGTGCCTTTGTCTTTGCATCAACTTTAACAAGTAGCTTTTTCTCTCCAATCTGTAGGTCATGCAATAACCTGAGTGCACGGAGGGTAGATTCAGGCTCCTTATACTCACAGAATCCGAAGGCTAGCAATAGATGTAAAGAATTAAGTGAAATATCAATACAATTATGAAAAAGAAAAATGTTTATGAAAAATTAGGAGATCAAACGTTATAATACTGTACAAAGTATTATTCATGTTGTCACTCTTCCCTTTCCTTCGATTACTTTTGATAAGAATTTCACTTTTACAGAGAGAAGACAAAAAAGAGAAGACAAAAACAGAGGAAAGGAAAAAAATTCAAGTCAGGCAAACTTCTAAATAAGTGCTGATATAATAATTAGTAAAATCAGCAAATTTCATGATTGAGTCTGTTTTACTACATGAATTCATCTATCCAGACTTCCTAACAGCTAGAAATAAGTGAGAACAAGCTGCACGAATGTAAATAAAACACTTTTCTGAGACATTAAATTATAAAAGTAATTATCTTATATCCTAGTTACCCATCTAATTTTTCTAAACCTGTTTCATTTTTATAAATAGTCTCACTATTATTACCAGGACTTTAAAACAGAGATATTAAACAAAATTAAATTTAAAGTGTAATCTAAACATTGAAAGTAAAATTAAATTAATACAACTATGTATACAGTTAATGACAGCTTCACACGAAGAGAAACTATTCTAAGTGATTTTAAAATAGTAAATTTGACCATACATTTTTATTGTGATATATCCTAAGGACAAAAAGATCTATCAATAAAAAAAAATTTTTTTTTCAATAATCATATTGTTGATGATAGTGTTGGTGCTACTTGTCTTAAAATGTATATGAAATGTGCGGTGAAGCAAGCCAGTAATTTTTTAATAGTCTATCATCTCAGGGGTCCTTGAAACTCAGGATTCCCAGTGTAGGAGAATGTAAATATAGGTATGTGACAGAAAAAGTTAAATAAAAACCTTTTAGTCCTGAATTTGAATTAACGTACACCAGAAAATCCAACTTGCAGAGGCAACTAACTTATGACAGCTTAAGCTTCACTAGCGATAACAATAGCAATTAATCCATATTAAATATAACAAATTGAACATGCTTCACTCAATCTGTAAGTTCAAAATGATTCTTAAAAAAAAAAAAAGGTCATTGCTAGAGGATGTTAAAGACACAAGTTCATTCTTTTGAAAAATGAAATGAAAACCAAAGCATTTATCTTGTTTTTTTTAAAATATAAATTATAACTCTTATTAACCAAATAGTAGATGGAGGGGAAAGTTTATCCTTATAGAAGTACTCTAATAAGTAAAGAATATTTATTCTCCAATGACAGAATGATAGAACTCATCAAAACAGACTCTTTTGCAACCTCCAAATGAATGAATCAACCTAGGCGTTGACAATCAACAGCTGCTACCATAAAAAAAAGATAGCCCAACATGTGTCTTTATGAAAGAAAGCTACCTTTAGAGATTTTTTTTTAACAAATAAAAGCATCAACAAAAATAATAAACTCCAATCTGATAAAGTCTCAAGATACAACAACCAATTTACATAAAATACAGAGGGTAGAGGTACACGGCATATTATATTACTGGAGCTGCAACTAGCAAATCCAGACTAAAGAAATACAAGGCAAATGACCCAGTTTCAACATATAATTGCCAGAGAAAAGAAAAAATTAAAATATTGAGATTTAAAAAATAGGTCAACTGATTGCAATGTGTGCATCTTATATGGATCCTAAATCAAACAAACTATAAACGTTGACATTTGAGGCAACTGGACATCTGAATGTTGACTGAATACTGACCCAATGTTGGACATCTCAGTAATGACTTAATAACATTAAGAAAAATAGTTAATTATTTTAGGTCTTATAATAGTATGGATTTTTTTTAAAGCTCTTATCTTTTAGAGACGCATACTAAAATATTTATAGACAAAATAATCTGGTGCTTAAAAATAATAAAAGGAAGAAATGGGTAGGGTACAGGTTAAGCACAACTGGCCATGAGTTGATAAATGTTAAAGCCAGGTGATGAGTACATGGGAGTTAACAATGCTATTTTAATTTTATATATATATGTAT
The DNA here is from genome assembly GCF_000325575.1 of Pteropus alecto. Classification (NCBI taxonomy): domain Eukaryota; kingdom Metazoa; phylum Chordata; class Mammalia; order Chiroptera; family Pteropodidae; genus Pteropus; species Pteropus alecto. Next base: position 1,825,971 of record NW_006494609.1, on the reverse strand, counting down.
TTATATATATACATATTATATATATAAATATTATATATATGTGTGTATTTTTACATAATAAAGTGTTTAAAGAATGTGATTTATGCAGGCTAAAATGATTTCAATAAATAGAGTATCCTACCTTGAAGTTTTCCAGATGCACCTTGTACTCTCTTCCAGCTTAAAACCAAGCCACATTTCTTAAAAAGGAAAAAAAAAATTGTTACTACTTAACAAAATAACTTATAATGCAAATAAGAGCAGTTATGTTCCCACTAGGAAAAAAAGAAACAAACAAAAAAATCATACCACAAATAAATTTCTGAAAATTCTCTCAATTCCCACAAAGCCATTATATGACAGAAATATGTAACAATTTTTTAAAATATAAATTCATACTGATTATTTGCAGAAAATTGCATTTTACAGCATTATGTATATATTAAAAATATATGAAAACCCCAAATGCCCAATAGCTAAAACTATAGTAAATTCAAGTAAATAAGAAGTCTATAAAGATGTTTTAAAATACATGTATACATTATATAGGATTTTTAATGACATGGGAAAATGCTTGATACGGAATGGAAAAACAACATGAGGCATGAAAACTGCAAATATATAGTAAGATTTTAATTATGTAAAGAAAAAGAATTTTCATAAAATGATCAGAAACATTCCAAAATGTTAATGGAGCAGGTTGTCTGAAAGCTGGGACTTTATTACAACTTGCTTACTTTCCAGTTTTAAAACATTATCTCTAATTATTAAAAAACTAGAAGGTTAAAAAAGTTATCTGTGGAAAATAATAACTAAAGATTGCCTGTCAAAGACCAGAATGAAATTTTCAGATCTACTTTTAGAGAAACTACTAAAATAATAATCAAAGACTATGAAAGATAAAAACTCTTAAGGTCTAATATAGCATGAGGAAACAACGGAATTCTACAAAATTGTGAAAAAACAAATGGATGATAACTCATTCAATAGAGCAAAGAAAGCTGTAACTGCAAGTGTCTATAGAGGCAGATACTTATGAAAAAGAATTTGGCTAATTGATTCTACAAAGCTAAGTGGATCTGGACTAGAGGTTCAAAAAAAGGGTACACTGGAAATGGGGTTGAGTAGGTAACAAGGGGAGAAAGTAAAGGTATAAGAAATGCTTGAACTCAAGTCCTTCACTCCCAACCCATACATGAAACTGAGAAGTTTTCTCGAGAAACCAACCTCAAAAAAAAAAGATTACTAATATTTAAAACCTCTGGCTGGTGGCTAGTTTTCCCTATAACGATGCCCCACATTTTACAAACTCAGCTTATGCACACGAAAGTCTTTTAATTCCTAACTTTTAAATATGAACAGACACTCGAGGATCACCAGATGTTTAAAGGAAGCCTTAAAAGTGAAAGAAATGAAAAGAGATAAATTCAGGAATCTAAAGAAAGCTTAAAAACAAATCACTTTGCTGCATGTATAAATCAAGAACCAGCTTTTAAAATGGATGTTTCAGGTTGAAAAAAATACACATGTCCACACAAAAACGTGTACACAAATATTCACAGCACCATTATTCATAATAACCAAAAAATGCAAGCAACCCAATTGTCTTATCAACTGATGAATGAATAAACAAAATGGAATATTTGGCCATTTAAAGAAATGAAATACCCATACAAACTATAATATAGATGTACCTTGAAAACATTACATAAAATGCCCAGAACAGGAAAACCCAAAGAAAAAGAAAAAATAGTTGCCAGAAGCTACGATGAAGAGAAAATGGGAGGTGACCGTTAATGTTTACAGGGTTTCTATTTGGGGTGATGAAAATGCTCTAGAATTAGTGGTGGTGTTTTTACCACTTTCTGAATATACTAAAAACCACTCAATTGTACATTATGAAAGGATGAATTTTATGGTATAAATTATATCTCAACAAAGACGTTTAAAAACGGCCTCCCAATGTCCACTTTGGGAAAAAATTGGTATTGTCTTATAAAACTGAAGGTAAGCATACCCTAACTTAGAAATTCCACTTCTAAGAGAATACATGATTTTTTCAGGTTCACCTATGAAGACATGGTATTACCAGCAGTAATATTAAAGCAAAACGTAGTATCAAAAAATGGAAATAATTCACATGATCATCAGTTGAAAACTGACAATTTATGGTGTATTTCTACAACGCAATGGTATATAACAATCAAAAGTAAATAAAGCTACATATATGTTAGGTGAAAAAAGCAAGTTATGAAGGAATACAGAATTAAAACTTGTAAATTATAAATTTTAATGAATATAAGTATGTAATTAAAGAAAAAAATATGCACAGAAATGATAAGTGCACATTGAGGAGAGTAGATTACCTCTGTGGAAGAACTGGGAACTGGGATCTTCAACTGTAATGTTTTATTTCTTTGAGGAAAAATCTAAAGCTAATTATCAGAAAATATTAAGATCTGACAAAGCTAGGTTTTGTGAATGTTTACTTTCCAAATATTTTTTAATGTAAGGATCACATAATTTACAAAACAGAAATGGTAATAATGTACATTACTTATAAAATCAAGAAGGAAAGTTTAAAAATGACCTCTCTGAGATATGGTGGATATTATGAAGGGAGTGCGAACAGGCACTGTCATTTTTCATTATAAAATCAGCATTCCTTCACTTAATAATGTGTATATATCACCAAGATAAAATTTACAAAACTAAGACCAAAAAAAAAAAATCAATGACTTCAAGTCAAAAGAATGAAAGAACTTATGCTCAGAATAAAAACTTTAAAAAGGAATCAGTCGATCATTGTTTAAAGGTTGCTGGGGAAAAAGATTAATTATTAATTATTAATGACAAAGGGAGAAAGATCTCACAATGGAGAGATCCCACCACCTAAACCAAGGAGTAACTAACCACCACCACAAGGACGGAGACATCATGTGCCTTTTGCTATGCAGCACTGAGAACATTACATCACCCATGAAGTATTCTTGCAAAAAATGCTTACTCTGAATATAACTATAAGCAAACAATCACTCAAATTCAAATTGGAGAGACATTCTGGGACTCTTCAAAAATATCAATGAAAGACAAAAACAAAACAAGCACACCAACAAAAAGGCTGAGAACTGTTCCATTAAAGAAACTTTCTAGAGGTGTGACAATTAAATGCAACATATAATCCTTGACTGGATCATAGATCCAAAACAAAAACAGCTATTTTGTAAAGTATTGGAAAAATTAAATAAGAATTATAGGCATATTAGTTAACAATATTATATCATCTTTAAATTTCTTAAGTATAACAATGATTTAGTGATCACGTAGGTGAATGTCTTTGGTCTTTAGGAGACACAAGAAGTATTTAAAGGTGAAATGTCATGCCACGATTTACTCTCAAATTATTCAGGAAAAAAGTATGCAGCATGTGTGTATAAAGTAAATGTAGCAAAATGTGTTCAAGGGTGCTCATTGTACTATTTGAAATTTTTCAAAATAAAATGGAGAAAATAATCAGAATCCTCTTTCTGCTTTTCCTAAGTTTTAAATTTATAATTTAAAAACTTTAAATAAAAAAGTTTTACTTACAGCAAGGAGCTGTCTTATAAGCATGTCTGAGGCTTTCTCAGAAATGTTGCCAACAAAAACCGTAGTAGTGGGACCACAATTTTCATCATTTTCTTTAGTCTTTAGGCCTGGATGATCTTTTCTTGCTCCCAAATGCTTTCCAACCATGGACACAGTGGGTACTAAGACCTAGAATGAAGAAAGGCAATAAAATTGGATCTGGCAGTTAAATTTCCTATTACGTTTAATAAGATATAGTAGTTATTATGAGGAAGTGAATACGGTAACATTAGGCTAAAAACATTAATGTTAAGGGTAGTAAAAATATAGCACATCATTAATAAAAGGTCTATATACTTAATCAAAAGCTCCTAAGGCACACAGGATTTTTCATTAGTGACAAACTTCCACTACTAGATTACCTATCTTTTAAAAACTTGGAAAAGCAAATAAAAATAACTTAGAAACTTTTTTACATTTAATACAATTTTTAAATGTTTAGGACATCAATAAATTGTTTAAAACTATCAAATATATCCAGAAGTTTCTTCACAACTCTACTCTGTACTAGTATAAAGGCGAATTTCCATTATCCCTAATCCTCTTGCACAATTTTCAAATATTCCCCCCACTTAAATTTTACCTTTTATCAGTTTATCAGTTACTCATATTTCTATCTTATTTTCCTTTTGTAACTTTCAACTTCTCAGAGGAAGGAACAGTCTTACTCATCATTTTATCTGGAATTGAATTTAGCAAAATACCCACAGTAGGCACTGATTAAGTAGCAGTAAACTGAGGGAGCTGCTCCAAACTCTAAATGCTACCTTTTCCTAGGCTAAAATGCAAGAGGATAAGAGTACCTGCCACGTGGAACTTTTCCAAAATAGCCGAACAATGGGTGTCTAATGCAAAAAAAGCTGACTCCCACCTTGGTCTACAGAACCATATCTTCTTAGTGGTGTGCTTCACAGCAGATTCCTGTTTGCCCACGCATCTTCCTTTTAATGTGAATAAAATCACTCCCCTCCCTTTTCAAAACCCACAGGTAGGAAAAAAGTTGTAAGTATTGAGATGTACCCTCCCTCACAGTTGAATTCTAAATGAAATCTGACATTCTACCAATAAACTCAAAGAAATACAAACTTTAATAAATGTGGAGAATTAAGATTCAAAATCCAAGACTGAATAATGAAATACTTCAGCAGAGAAAAGGCTTCAGTATAATTTCACAAAGCTTGAAGTTATACTAAGGAACAGAAAAAAAAAAATAGCTTGGAAGAGGCTAAAAATTAGGTAGATAGGAAGAAAGAGTAGAAATATATTCAATATAAATTACATTTCAAAATTTAAATTTCTGCTAGGGGAAAAAATAAATTAAATCTAAAATAACAAAATAAATTAAATAAATTAATTAAATCTAAAATAACAATAATGAAGAGTCCAGAGATTAAGAGAAACACCATAAAACTATTTAGGGAACATATTTTAGGGACTGCACATATGTATGGCTGAATGAAAATGTTACTTAATCAATAAATCATTATGATATAAATGGATGCTTGCTTCCTATTATTCTATTAAACACTTAAAATAATTTATCTAAGTTATAAATTTTTTTAGCTTTAAAAGCAGTACTACTACTATATCTCCTAATTCCTCCTTAAAATTATACTTACAGTTGGAGCAGGAGCCATAATGCTCATTGGTACAGGAATCATTGGGGTTCCTAAGAAAAAAAGCATGAGTTGTAAGCATACAATTATATATGACTGTATCTATATCAACTACACGTCATACATTCAAGAACCCTCACTCACAGTTAATTTAAATGGAAATGTAAGACTAATGAAACATTAATGAATGCCTTGTTTTCAAGAGCAATGTGATATCCGGTCAATCTATGTAAGCTTACATACAACAAACTATTCTCAAAGCAAAAAGGCTACCACAATATGCTTTTGCATTAAGCAGTATAAAATTCTGTATAGATATTGATTCACGTTCATCTGATTCAATACAATTCTCAAAACCAGCTACTTTCAAAAATACAGATTCACTTATGTGTGAACAATAGTATTAATGAATCCTTTAAAAGTAAAAACAAATCCTTTGAAAGTTTTTTAAGTATCAAATGAGAAATTAATCCAGAAACCTAGGAAGAATCTTGTTATTCCAGGTCTTTAATAAAAATAAAAATCATGCAAAAAATAAGATCAGTAATCTCAGTCACTGTCAAAAAAACCCCTCTAAGACAAGTATCTGCTGCTCTGAGGATTTAGGATCTGTCAATGGGCTCCTACTGACATCTGCATTTTTGTTTTCAACTACACTATTTACTAATCAATACCTGATGTACTGAGAGTACTTGTGCACATAACTAATGCAGAATTCTTACTGTTTGAGGATGAAAAGAATTTTTGCATTGAGGGCAGAGTCAGTGAAAGATCTGTCTACTTTTCCAATATAAATTTAAAAATGCATCTAAATACATCTCAATTAGTTCTGAAATTGCTCTTCAGTTTAAATTTAGCATCAGTTTAAGATTACTATCCAAGACTGGAAATTAATTCTTAAACATTTAATGCTATTATTTTCCAAAAAATTTATTTAAAATAACTTGTTTTCTAAAAAACAAAAAATCGAGATTGCTATCAATAAACCTACAAGATTGTACAAAATAAAAAAAAATAGGCCTCAGAATCAAACTTAGGTTTAATTCTTAGTTCTATCACTTTCAGTTATGTAACCTTGGGCAAGCTCTTTAACATCAACTCAGTTTTTTCAATTCAGAATGCCTGTGATATTATCTGAGATCATTTATGTGGAGCACTTAAAATACAATGCATGCTCAAAACTACTATAATTAATCAGTTCATAGCTAAATTTTTAACTTTGCAAAAACAAATGCTCCTCATCCATAGGTAAACAAACTTTCTATTAAACATTCAGAAAAAGACACTGAAAACTTTTTTCCCCTTTTTAATACTTACTAAAAGTTTGTTTCTTACCTCAACATGCAATGTAGAATTCACATTTAAAAATATATTGCTATTCGTTATAAAGATCTACGCATGCTAAAGTGAAAAAAAGCAAAGTGCACAAAGTGAACAGTGTTATTACTAGCTGAGTTTTTCAAAAGCAGACATGGGGAAAGCACAAATGAGCCAACACACTGGGATATGCACACCATAGCTCTGGAGAGTTTACTAGAAACTGACAAGAAAAACTATCTTTGGGGAAAGGGACTCTCAGTAACTGTGAGGGGAAAAAACTCCGTTTTTCTACATGCATGCATTATTTTTTAAGGAAAAATTATGCTTATTTTTAAAATTTCTTTTCTAACTTAGTATATGTGATTGCCACATACATCATCTCACTTAGAGTTCAATTAATTGCATTTACTAGATGGGTATTGTACTCTTGAATTATTATACTGGTTTAGCATAGTGTTTCATGTTTTACCTTTTAAAGTATTGATGCTGCACACAGAATTCAGGTAGTGAATGAGCTGCAAGTAAAATCTGATTTATCACCCATGTATACTTCCCTAAACAGAAACAATACTGTGTGCTGTTAGAAAAGGAATCAGAATTGTTTAACAGCATTACCACTCTAAACAAATGCCAAAAGTACGGCACTGACCAAACAGGCAAAGAGAAATACTGAAAATCTGGTTTTGAGGTTTGTTGATTCATCTTAAAAACTATGCAGAGAGTAGCCTTAAGAGAAACATGTCCCATTTATCTTTTACTTCTATTTAAAATCTGCTATAGTGCTCATCAGAAAATGTTACATTTACAGTATTCTTTTAAAATTCAAAGGATTTAAAATCCTGTCTATAAAACCAATCTACTAAAATTAAGGCACTGATTTTTATTGTCACCTGTAGAGAATAAACTATTCTTCCCTGTAACATAAGTGCTTTTTAAAAAGTATCATGGTTACTAGTAAGGGCTATCAAAAAATAGATCTCATAATCATGAGACTATAAATTTATGAAAATCAAGATATTTGGACACCCCCCAAAAAAACTGATGCCCAAATGAAAATGCTCAGGACACTGTCCTTAGGTTAATCTGTTTGATGGTTGACAACTAACTTTATTCAGTTTTCTGTTAACATTATTTTCTTAACCCCCTTTTCAGTGGAAATTCCTTTATAGTCCATTAGAGAGCATGTAAATAACTGTTACATGGGATAATAAACTGATAGCATTTAAACTTTCATACCACACCACAGCAGGCAGTTAACAAATACACATCCATGATTATCTACAACAAATAAAAACATCCTGCTATAGACGTAAGTGTATTAAAAACTTGCCCAAGTATTGTATTCTACTATATGATATATGTAAGTAATTGTTCTGATTTTTTAAATCTATGATTCACCAAAATTCTTGAAGTTTTAAATGACATTCCAGAAAAACTGTCATGTTTATCTTGTTGCTTATCACATCTACTCCAATACTGCTATGTACTTGGTCTAGGAGGTCACCAAAGCTGAGCCTCTGTAATGTACATATGAATTAACAACCTATCATGTGAGCCAAATGCGAAGTATTTTTGATTTTGTAACAGTCGAGCTCTTTAATAAAACATTGCAATTTCAAATAAATAATCCAATAGTTATAAACTGGTCCCTGATGTAACTTTCCTTAAATATTTCTGGATGATTTACAAGATCATTTAATGATTCCAACTTGAATTACATGAATTCTATGTTGAAATATTTCTAACACATAAATTAAAAAGAGCTCTTAGATACTATCTTTTGGAAAGGAAAATGATTTTATATGAAATGTTATCAACTCAATTAAAATATAAAAATACCTGAACTATCATCCATAAACCAAAGGAAAACTTTCTCTCAAGCCAAGCAACATTAATTACAGATTAAGATAATGGTTCTCAAATGTAGGTTCTCTTAACTATGGTTAAATGGGTGCCTAGGAATCACCTGTGAACTTGAAAAACTAAAGATTCTTGAGCCCCAATTTCTGAGGATCTGATTCAGTGGGGTGAGGTAGGGCCTGAAATTTTATTTTTTATCTCACAGAACTTTGGAGAAAAGAAGCTTTATACAGTGATTTGGAAAACCTTATATACTGTCAAATATCAAAAAAAAGTAAGACATGGAACAATATATGTTAGTATATATGTTAAATTAAAAAATATTGAAAACTAATGGATAAAAACTATAGACTTATAGAGGCTTATAATATGCATCAGAAAATATCTGGAAAGATAAATAAGAAAGATAAATAAAAAATCCTGGCTTTTCTTCCCTCTTTCAGTAAGGAGATGGTAACAACAGTTACATGGGACTGTGATAAGAAACTTTCACTATATATCTTTGATTTTTTAACCTTATAATACATTACCTAGTTTTTAAAAATAAAAAATTTAAAAAACTTCCCAAATGATTTTGATATTCAGCCAGATATAAAAACTACTGCCATAGGAAAATGAAACATCACATTTCCAGATAGATGCTAGCAGGCACCTTTGCTACTAACACAGTCACATATATCATCTTCCTAAAATTAATACTGTAAAGACTAAAGTATGAGATTAAACAACAATATTAACAAACTTACCTGGAGGTACAGGTGGAGGAAAGCCAGGAAACTGTGGGGGTGGGATCCCTGGTGGGAGTGCTGGGATTCCCATGGGAGGGCGATTCAAATGAGGGGGGAAAGACATTCTTACTGCAGCAGTCTAAAAAAAGAAACAACAAATCATTTTATTTGAAAACTTTACAATTTGATATGCCTGGTTTGTTTGCCTTCATTTTTAGAGTATCTGCAAAATTCTAAAGTTTTCTTACCCAAAGGAGTTGGCAAAGACCCTCTTTTCTCTGTCTGTCCATTGAGAATTTTTAAAACTTAGATCTTTTCTAAAATAAGTTCCCAAAATGTACACGATCTAAGTTCAGGATAGACTCCTACAATCATATGGGAATACATATAAAGGAAGAAAAAAATTTTGAGGTTCAGTTAATATCCAAAAATTAAATACCAAACATCAACGATCGTTTTAAACCAAACTCAGAATCCAGGAAGGTATCTAACGCTTATTTTTAAAAAGTGTTCTGATGTATTCATTTTTTAATACATATCAGCACCTTTCGGAAAACTAACGAAGTTACACAGTATTTTTTGATTCAATGTTGGCCATTTCCTCAAATACCAATGACTGTCTCAGTGAACTATAAACCTGAGGGGGGAAATCTTCTCACATTAGGTTACATATAGTAACCATTCAAATATAAAGAGAACATAAATTTGAGACAATGAAAAAAGTCATAATTTTTCTTAAAATTAAAAGCAAACCCCTTAACCATTCTTGAATGAAATTCAATAAATGAATGAAATTCAAGAATCAGATGCTAGCATTTGACAGATTTAAAAACACAAGAACAAACTGAACTGTTTCCCCTGGTTTGTGATATTACTACTTAAAAGAAAATTATTTTTCACTTTGTTAAACAAATGTTAAGTATCTAAGACTTTTCCTCCCCCCCAATTGTATATTTTCCTCAACATATTCTGTGGTCCACATTTATTGGAAAAGTAGAAAAAACAATGGTAGGATGTCCCTGGTGGATTCTACGCACCATTTAAAAAGCAGCCAAAATAAGTGGCCTGATCACATAAGCAGTGATTTGATCAACAGGATATTTTTGCTGGACACTAGGAAAAAAATCCCCCCACCTATACTCTATAACTGAAGGAGTTTAGAGTTGTTATAAGCTTTTAAAAGATGTCTCTACTATTTTCTTTTTTGTTTTATATATTGTTTTACTCACCCTTCAGAAGAGAGAAGATAAAAAGTGCATGTCTTCCACTTCCTCGCCCCCTAATCCCAACAGTTTGGTATATATCGTTGCATTCTTCTAAATATCTCTCTATACACAAACTAATATATAATCATTTGTGTTTTTCTGCAAACAATATAATCATACTATATTGTTATGTGCATTTCTCCCTCCTTATCATTAACATCTTTGTCAGTTCTTAAAGTTCTATTCCATTCTTTATAAGGCAGTTAAATATTATAATACAGACATACAATAATTATTCAACCAACATTAATGGTTGGCTCCACATTTTACCTCTTACAAATGCTTTTGGACAAACTGGACATGCAACTCTATGCACCTGTGCAAGTAATTGTATAATACAGATTAGTACTGTGTATATCCACACTTTACCTCTAAACCATCCTCCAAAACTAGTGTACAAATTTATATTCCAACCATCAGTATATGAGTATGACCTTTGCTCATATCTCCACCATTGCTAGAATAAATCAGTGTTTAATTATAACAATCTGAGAGGTAAAAAAAAACTTTCAGTTTGCATTCCCCTAATCACATATGAGGTTAATTTCTTTTTACCTGTTTATTAGATATTACTTTAAAATAGTCTTAGAAAAGCATGTTCTTCATGCTCACAGCTGTTCTTCTGACTTAGGGCAGTAAAATATTCTATAAAATCTAAACTTCGATTTCAGAAAACACAATAATATTTAAAATATTTAGAAAGTTTTACAGGTAAAGTAAATTCCTAGGATGAGTTCATATACTTAGCAAATAGGGTACTGGAAATGCTTTAAAAAAATAAGTAGGTATTAGCATACATTAGAAACGCAAAATGCAACCAATTTAAGATTGTAAATGTGTAATATTTTTAAATAATTCTTTTGCAATACTTTATGGTCAAAAATAAAAACAAATACTCTTTAAGGAAGGGGGCAGAAGTCTATCTCCTTTTAAAACAGAGAGGGCTACTGTCCTACTTACAGAAGCTCTTGTATTATAATACTCTATCTCAGCACTTTCTTAGGAGGGCAGTTGGTATTAATACCTGTTGAATAAATGAATGAATCAGTAAACAAATGAATTCTGAGGACCTCATTAACCAAATTTATTAAGAAGCTCCCATGCTAGTAATGGATGACCCAGTGCCTATCCTCATAATGGTTACAAAGATTAGGCCACGAATTCATCTTTAGAATCACTTTCTCCCAAGTATTAGATATAAGTATTTTTTAAACCCTCTATATTCTTGATGTTTAAACAATCACTATTTCATAGTTTTTAAATATATGTCATTCTGTAAAGAGTTAACCAGATTATGTTTAATTTTAGTTTATGCCAATATGCTCATTCCATTCACATCTAATTTTTCTATGAAATATTTCCCTTTTACTTTCAATCGTTCAAAACTTGCTTATTCATAGGCTGAACTTTAAAGGGGAAGGTTATTTTAATAAGGTAATGATTCTATGGAAATCCAGAAAACAAATATTTCTGGTGATCTCTGATAAAGATTAGTGTTCACTCTAAACATCCTAAAATGAGAGTATCGACCACTTATTTCAACAGTTTTATGTATTTTGACATATGTGAAAATGATTAAGAATAAACTTTAAAACCATAACAAAGCTTATTAGATTGTACTTACAGTTGATAAATTGTAAAATTCTCTTATAAAAAATTATACAGATATTCCAAGTTGGTACTTTGCAGAATGAGATTGGGAAGAGAGCTAGGGAGTGCATTTATTTAAATACCGTGGTCAGACCTCACTAAGAAAGAAATATTTGAACAAAGACTTGAAAAAGGATGAGGTAGGAAGCCCTATTCATACCTGGGGGCAATGGCCTCCCAAGCAAAGGAAACAGCAAACATAAAGAACTTGAGATGGGTATGGAATGTTTGTTTGGGGAAGAAGAACAAGGCCAACAGCTAGAGCAGAGTATGAGAAAAGTCAGAGATAAATGCTGAGTATCACTTGGGGAGGGAGTTCAGAGAGTACAGGGCTTTACAGGCCACTGTAAAATTTTTGGTTTTTACTCTAAATAAGATGGGAAACATCTGAAGGCTTTTTATTTGACTTACATTTTAATAGTGTTACTGGCCACTGTTAAGACTGGAGAACAAAGGTAGAAGCAAAAGACTACAGCAATAATCCGCACAAGAAAAGGTGGCCTGAAACAGGTAGTAGTAAAGTGTTAACAAGTTTTGTTAGAGTCTGGATATACTATGAAGGTAACCAATTGCTGAGGGAGTGTGTGTGGGGTTTAAGAAAAAGAGGTGCAGTGTTTATTTTTTTTATTATCATTGAAATAATTTAGTAGTGCTTTACTTTTAGAAGGTTCAAAGCATTTTTACCTTCTAAGTATGACACTTTATGTCCCAAAGTAACAAAAACAAGAACCTATGATGGAAGCTCTCATGCTATCTCTAGTGTGGCAATGGTCATACAAGTTTATGCATTTGTCAAAGTCCACTGAAATTAAAATAGGAGCATTTTATTGCATATAAATTGTATCTCAATAAATTTAGTCCCCCCCCCAAACACTTCTAATTCGTATAAGCATTCTTCCATTGCAGATTTATTGCGATAGAAACAAAATACTGTACCAAGAATGGATTTACAGGCTAACCCTAACAGGACACTGTGTGCCAAATTTCTGAAATTTTAAGAGGTAAATCAACCGATGGATTCTCCTCAGCAAACACTCATATACAACTTATTCATTCACTCAATAAATCTATATAGTTCTGATTACATGTCAGATTCCTTCCTAAGATTTTTATTAGCTATGAAAGAGCGAATTTTATATTATTATATAGTTATAAAGCAGTCCATTTACTCTACACTGAATATAAATGACTATTAGTGTAGCATGCACTGTTTCCTGCTCTCCTTACAGCCTAGAACAGGGGTCCCCAACCCCTGGGCCTATTAAGAACTGGGCTGCACAGCAGGAGGTGAGCAATGCGCTAGCAAGCAAAGTTTCACATGTATTTGCAGCCACTCCCAAGCGTTAGCATCACCACCTCTATCTCAGATCAGGCATGAGATTCTCATAGGAGAGTACCAGTCCATGGTGCCAAAAAGGTTAAGGAACCCCGGGGTAAAAGGGACTGACATAGATGCCCCGGCCTAAGCAAAGCCCTTCAAAACATCATTTCTCAAACTGAATTTCCAAGAACCGAGTCTTTAGAAACTATTCCTAGGAAAAAGTGTTCCATGTCCAAATGGGAAATGCTTGATTAACAAAAAGAGCCTTTCACAGGAAAGCTTTTCAGATGTATGAAAATGCTTAAGTGTTTTGAGTTTCCAAAAAGGGAGCTGATCTTTTTCTGAGATTTCCACTTTGCTGTTTTACCATTTCCAATTATTAAAAAAGCAACATTATCTATAGAGAAAGATTAGTAGTGATTGGAGTTGGGGGTGACGTGCAAACAGGAAAAAGGGATCCTTTTGGAATAACAGTTGCACAACTCCATACATTTACTAAAAAAAATCACTGAATTGTACATTTTCAGTGACTGAATTTTATGTCAATTACACTTTAATAATGCTTAAAAAAAAGCAATACCAATTCAGTAGATTATCTAATACCATATCAATATTAATTTCTTGGTTTTGATCATTATACTGTTGTTAAAAGAATGTCCTTGTTTTTAGAAAACACACATTTAGAGGTTAAAGAAAACCACATCTGCAACTGGCTAGCAAAACATTTCAGAAGAAAAACTATGGAGAAAAAGAGAAGAGGATAAAGCAAATTGGTAAAATGTTAAGATTTGGGGAATCTGGGTGAAAGATATTTGAGAATTCTTTGTAGTATTCTAATTTTTTTGAAATTTGAAATTATGTCAAAATAAAAAGTTAAAAAACTATCAATAATTCTGGTTAGTGGAAATGTTTTTCATTTTCAAAAATATAGGAAAAAAGCTATTCAAAAACTTTGAGGAATCAAAATTCTTATGAATGGCAGCAGTAGTATCACAAGACTATTAAGAAATTTTAAAAAATACACAGTATATTTTTGTTAAGATCTTAGAAGATTCAATGATTACTTTTGCTTCCAAAGTTATAATATAGTTAATATAATTTCCCCCTGCACATGTATTTTTATACACGTATTTTTTAACTGAGAAAAGTATATAGCTAATTTGTCTGCAGACCAAAAAGCTTGAAAATCTCAAACTTACATTAGGTCAGAAGTAGTTACCCAATGTTAAAATGGACTTATTTTAAAAATATAGAGCCTTAACAAAGTGGAATAAAGATAGCAAACCACAAAATAAAATTAGTCAAAACTATCCTTAATATATAATGCCTACATGCAACAGTGGAACAATAAAAACATAATTTGTCTGCAGACCAAAAAGCTTGAAAATCTCAAACTTACATTAGGTCAGAAGTAGTTACCCAATGTTAAAATGGACTTATTTTAAAAATATAGAGCCTTAACAAAGTGGAATAAAGATAGCAAACCACAAAATAAAATTAGTCAAAACTATCCTTAATATATAATGCCTACATGCAACAGTGGAACAATAAAAACATTTTCTTCCTAAAAGTGCTTTGATAGCTATCAAAAAAAAAAAAAAAGAACTACAACAAAAACCCACTCTGGGGACCAAAATAGGAAACTTGGTAACCCCAAGATGATGAATTATTTAATAAAAATAGCAACTAACACTTTTATTTCCTTTCATTTACAAAAGCTTTTGACGTACATTATCTCATTTAATCTCCCAAATTACTCGTGTATATGTATTATTCTTTCACAAATGAAGAAGCTGCCTTGTCCAAGAGAACACAATAAGTGGGTGGGGACTCCAAGGTACTGGACTATGCTTAAATTACCAATCCAAAGGCTGGTTTTTCACTGAATAACAATGCCCCTTTCTAGTAATAATATACCAATGAGAAACTTCTTATTAAGGATTAACTTTGACTTTAAAAGTCTATTCAGACTACACTGGAAGAAATGTTAAAGTCAGAGTTAGGTCTTGTGTACTTCACTGAAAATTCTTAAAATAACAAATATTGGTTAATGAGTACTAAACACTATGTTATTTGGGTATTGCACAAAGGATTTCACAGACATTTTTCTCAATTCTCAATTCCAATAACCTATGAGGTAGACACTATTATAATCCTTACTTTACAGATGAAGAATACAACAAAGGCTTTAAATTAGATTCATTATAATGTATAGTATCTACCTGAATCGTGAGAACCTGATGACCAACTGAATGCCTTTCTAGGCTTCTCAATGTTTTTGGAAACAATCTTTTAAAAATTAAAGCCCCCAAGACAATATAAAATTACGGATACACTACTACCAACGACCTAATTAATTCACAGTACTTCACACTATAGCAGTCTGGTGCAAGAGAAGTCCAATCTCTTCCCTCCTTTTGGTCTGCTCCACTCTGCCCAGTATCAAAATGGCTTTTCTATGGCAATATAAATCCATAATTACATAACTTCAAAGTTATCTTCATATTCCTAGATCTATTTTGAAAAATGTATTTAGAAAGTAGTATTTATGATCAAATATGGGTGAGAAAGAAGTAACATATTTTAATGTGGAGCTGGACATCGCCTAGAATGAATGGGGATATAGTTTACTGTAATCTCCAATGGAGGAAGGTGCAAGACCACAATATTCATCATTATCTTAGACAAGCAAACCAGGAGGGTGCTAAAAAAAAAAAAAATTAGGCATTAGCTAAATTCGGAGGGAGGGAGGAGTTCAACTCAGCGACCGGCTCTAGATGACCAAAGAGGAAGGGAAAGAAATCCGTTGGTGGCTAGCAGCTCCCTACAGAGTGGGTGCTGGCTGGCTTCTAGACAGAACCTAGGCCAAGTGTGTCCTAGGCCCGGAAAATCCACCATAGGGTTCTGCAGGCTCTGGTTAGAAAAGGGCCTTAGAGAAGAACTCCCCAGGGGCACACCTATCGTTTGGTGGCAAACGTGGAGCCCAGAAAGAACCGAGGCGATTCACTGTGGTGGACCGTGAAAGGAAAAGGGAAAGTGGGCGACAATGCAAAGAGAAAAACCTCTAGCAATAGGTCCGGCCTCCACGGGCTCCTCCTGGGCCCACTGGTTTTCGAGGCCTTAAAGAAGTGAAGAAACCCAAGCCTCGTGCCTGTCCCCTCCCCCACCCAGCCCCCCTCTTCACCCCCATCCCACCCCGGCCCTTTCGGAGCCTCCCCGGCTTTCCTTCCTCCCGTAGCCGAGGTACCCGGTTTCCCAGTTTTCACACGCGTTCAGAGGCGTGAACTCACCCGCCGCTAAGGAAAAGGTACTGTCTTCGCGGCCTTATGGGCTCCAGGTTACGAGTGGGCTCCACCGGTTCGAGGTTTCTGCGCGCCGCTCGCCGGGAGACTGGTTCCGAAGCGACTACTCGCACAGGCCGCAACGCAAACACAGCCGCGCTGCGCGGGGCGCTTCTGGAGGTCTTCCTCTTGCCCGGCATGCACTGCGGCTGGGGGAGTAGAGAGGAGAATCATAGAGAAGAACGCATATAGATAGTCTTCACTCTTGGCTCTGAATCACCACTCCCCGGCGAATAACCATAGAGAAAGAGTCCCCGAATGGGGACTAGAAAGGCTAAAGCTGTAAATTACGACCCACCCTGCCATGTTTGATTGGACCTGATTGAATCTTGTGACTATGCGACGCCATCTTGAGGTCAAGGTTCCGACTGAACGACTGAACACCGCTGAGGATTTTAGAGGATTTCTTATTTTTTGTAGTTTGGGTTTCAGGGAGTAGAACCTTGCTCTGTGGTTCATGGAGGTTCGATGGACTGATATCTGGGTCCCCACCCAGCACCTTAATAGGAACCCCAAGAGCTGATCTTTTCCTAGAAAACAACTACTCTTGATCCCAACAGACCTGGCGGTGGTGGGGTTTTTGTTTTTTAAGTGCACATGCACAAAAGCTTTTGCGCACTGTTGGGCCAAAGAGGTAGTTAGATGTTTGAAATAACCTAAACCGACCTGTAAAAACATTTAACACAGCTTTCATTCAGTAATGTAAAAAGCTAAAAGGAACCTCATTAATCAGATTAATGATAATCTAATCACGAATGTTTATCCAATTTATGGTTAATATCTATTTACAGGCCTTTGTTTCTCAACTGCTTGCTTTTCAGAAGGCTTATAATTCGATCAATTTAAGTATTGCCTCCCTAAGTGACTGGTGCTAAGTGCTGGGAGTCAGATTTTATTACTGTCCTGGCGGAGCTGCAAACAACGCAAAAACAGTTGACGAATTCTGATCATTGTATATAAAACTGGAACATACCTATACAATCCCTGTCTGTATTTCCTATTTAATTTTACTCTACAGCACGAATCACCATCTACCGTACTACCTATTTTTCTTACTTACGGTCTGTCTGCTGTTACTCCACTAAAATGTCAACTTAAGGAGTGCAGAGTTTGTTTTGCACACTGCTGTAGCCCCAGCGCCTACAACAATGCCTGGTACATAGCAAGTGTTCAATAAATATTTGTTGAATGAAAGAAATGATTACATACTATGAGTACCGGTAAAACATAAAATGCAGTGGGAGACCAACGAGAAAGGTTATATCATTCCTATTCCTCCTATCTAAAATTTACATTTCTGTTCCCTAACTTTCTTTACCAATGAAGAAGACTAATAATACCTACTCCCCAGAGGTATTGCATGGACTAAATTACCTAATGTATGTGAAAGTACTTTGGTAAAGTGCTAGACAAATGATAATTACCTCTTGCAAATGAAAAGAGCAATTTGTGCTTTTTTTTTTAACCACCACAGGCGTAAACACAGAAATCCTGTCAAGTTACTCTGTATTCCTTTGTATTGTTAGAAACATTGTACATGAATTCACTTGTATAGTAAAATAAAATCTTGAGGAGAGAGAAATTGTCTCAAGCAGCAGTTTCCTAACTTTCTTGTAGTAAATATTTATGTTGACCTAACATACATTCATTCCCTGTCTTTGATAATGGCACTCCAAATTTCTTAAAAGAAGTCATCTTTTCACTACTCCAGATATTTATAGTTTGAATAGCAAATCCTAACCCTAGCCAGACCCCTTAGGACATGGTGATAGACTTATAACGCAATCAAATCCTGGCGATTTAGCCCTTACATTGCACCAGGCACTATTTAAAGCATCTTGCAAATATCAGCAACTTTATCTTCACAGCAGCCCTCCAAAGTAGGAACTATTGTTACACAGATAAAGAAACTAAGGCTTGCAGAGGTTAAATAAGTTACCCAAAGTTATACAAATAGTGAGTGATGGAGTCTGGTTCCTCAGTCCATGCTCTCAACTATTACTCTATGCTGCTTCATCAGGAATAATGCTAAGGAAAAAAAAAAAAAAGATGGAGGAAGGGAGTGGCCATCTTTTCCATTTAAACAAGGGAGATGTTAAGCTTGGAACTGGTGGGGACAGGGGGATGGTAAGGATAAAACCATCACAAAATGAAGCAGAGGTAAGAGACGGTGGGAGGTGGGAAATTTTTTACAATATCATTTCAGAACATGGTTTCAGTCATTCTTGAAGCCAGATATCTTTCTAGGCTTCTTGGTATCTAAACCAATAAATGCCTTTTCCTAAATCAGTTTGAACTAGGTTTCTGTCTTTTCAAAAGAAAGAACCATAAATGAGACACTTGTATATACTTGTAATAGACAGGCCAAGCCATTTAGCTTCAATGCCAATCAACCTCCTCCTAAGCCTCACAAGCCCTTGCTGAGGAAAGCAGCTGTAAATAATGAATTTGGATATTGGTAGCCATAGTATATGTATTATAACCCTATTCCTATGGCCATATCTCACCCAACTAGTCAGCAGCATATCATGGAACTTGTGAGAAAAACACTGTTTAGCTGGACCAGGGAGATCCTCCCAAGAATTTAAACTGGATGTGATGATAAACTGAATAGTAGAGCCAATGAATTGATAGCAAAATAAAACTGCAGTGGTAGATGATAGAGTTGGTGAATCATGTCAACAACAGGTCACTAGAACAGGTACCTTTGTGGCCTAGATTGGAAAGAGGAAATTATTTAAATCTCATCAAGGCACGTGAGCTGTCATCAGAACTACTTTAGCTAATGGGGCGGGGGGCGGGTATCCCAGTGAAGATCCAGTCTCTCAGAGGCCCAGCTATGTAGCTTCAGTTCCTGCTTCATCATTTCAGGATACATACTACTATGTGATAATCAGGTTTCTCATAGTCTCCCTATTGGACATTGAGTTACTTCAAGGAAGAGATCATGGTTTATTTACCTTTAAATGGCCATGCTAGACACATAATTGTCACAAAATTAATATTTGACTTAAAAAATCACAGCACATCTTTAAAATATAGCAGAATAATTTTAAATAGCCAGATATCAATTAGTTTTCCTCTACATCTCTGCCTTGAGCTCCAATTTAGGCTATTTTGTTATCAAGATTCAAACTTCATGTGAATTTAAACTGCTGCCACTTGGCATTATTAAAGTACTTGTGTAATTATAGAAGATAGGCATTTAGACGTTCTAAAGTTATCAAAAACCAAGTAATCATACTGGGTGGAAGAGGAAGTGGGTGTAAAAAAGGGCAATTTTCCATATAAAGTGATGAGTTAGACTATGCTTTTGGTTGTAAAGAAGAGATATTCGAGTAGCTTAAAAAATGGAGGGTTGTTGAAATATAATGACAGAAATATGCAAAATATTGGTAGCAGCACTTAGTTTAGCCTGTGGATCCGAGGAAGTCAGAGAAGTCTTCCAGGAGGAAGCATTATTCTGAGCTATGTTTTAACCAGGACTGCAAAGGGCAGACAAATATTGAATATGCTCCCCTCCACTGTAATCATAGAAATGCTAATACCATAGTGAGATGTCATATTAAAACCATTTTACTGGTGAAAATTAAGAAGTCTGATGGTACAAGAGTATAGAATAATAGGAACACTTAGGCAATGCTGGCAGAAGTCTGTATTGGTACAACTACTTTGGCATAGCCTAGAAAAATAAAGCATGATCCAGCAGTTCCACTCTTACTATTATATAGAGAAATTTTCACATATATGGACCAAGAAACATGTTTGAGAATGTCCATGGCACCATTATTCATAAAGGAAAAATGTCTGACAATAGATAAACATGTTTTCAAAACGTCACCTATTTATATAAAGATGGAATTAATAAACTACAGTTACACATGAGACGTTGAGTGAAAAAAGTGAGTCGGAAAAAAAAAAGCAAGTCAGAAATCTATGTATCTTATGATACCATTATAATGATTAAAAAATTGGCATTAATAATAATCTATCGTTTAAAGAAACATGCATATATGATAAAACTATATATATTTAAAAACCAAAGAAATAATTAATTGAAAATTCAGGGTAGTGGTTTCCTCTTAGAGTTATCTCTCTTTTGGAGGGAGCAAAGGTGATGAAACTGGTAAAAAACATATAGGTAACCTCAATGTTTTTGGCAATGCTATAGCTCATCAATTCAGTGGTGAGTTTACTGGTTTTCATTTTATTATTATGATTCATAATTTACATATGTATTATACATATTTTCAATGTAGCAAATATTATATAAGTTTTAAATAAATTAAAAATAAATTATGCAACCATATCCATATATACTTATAGAAGCATATGATTTTATTTTGCTCTTTAAATTTTTACATGAATGGAATCAGAGTTATTCAACTTTCACTTAGTAAGGCTGTGTTTTTTGTATGTTAAATCCATGTATAATCATTTATGTGAACATAAATCCACGTATGTAAAAATCATTTTAAAAACTGCTACATTGTATTCCATAACAGTTGTGTCATTGTGTACAGATTGGAAAGTTTTCAGAAGCAAGTAACAGACAACCCAAGTGAAACTGGCTTAAATAGTAAGGAAACATTTTGGCTCATCCAGCAGAAAGACTAGCTAGGCTGCCCTTCATTGTTGGGTGATCCAGAGGCTCATTAATTTTATCAGAAACAAAGTTCTTCCTGTCTTGCTTTTTTCCTATCTCTCTGTTCTATCAACTCCAAATGTGGACCTCATTCTAAGGCTGGTTCCCCTCATGGTCACAGGATGGCTACACTGAGCCTACATGCTTTTTAATTCAGAAGAGAGATTAAGTAGATTTCACTCCCAGAAGATCAAGGGAGAACATTCTAGAAGCCCCAGGAACCTGAATTGAATCACACCCTAAGCTGAGGTTCTTACTCTTGCCTTAGAAAATCATTGGCGAGATAGATGCAATTACCCTTAGACAGGCCTATCCCTTGAGCTAAGGGTAAGGTCAGTTTCTCCAAAACCCAAAGTCTGTGCTGAGGAAAGGTGGATATTTGAACAAAATCAGAATTGTTAGAAAAGAGGAAGAGGGAAATGGATACTGAGAAGGCAACTATCATCCACTAAACAGTTTATTTAATCAGTCCTTTTTTTATGGACATTTGTTTCCAATTCATACGCAGGAGGATATCTAGGGGCGGAAAGGCAAAGCAGAAGAGTATGCTAATTTCTAAATTTGAATAGATATTACAAAACAGTTCTTCAAAAGGGCTATGCCAAGTACACATTTCCGCAAATGTGTACTTGGCATAGCCCTTTAGTCTCTCTAATGGGAGACAATGACATTTAATTTACTGTAACTTCCATTTCCCTGACATCCGCTGGTGAAGGTATTTCTTCCGATAGCTGTTATCTGAACCTGGTCTCTTCCAATCCAGTGAAACTACATTTACCTTTTTGCTAAGTCCAGTGTACATTTTTCAGCCTTTATCTTATTTTACTCCTTAGCATTTAACACTCCTGACCATCACACTTTGACAAATCCTATCTTCTGTGTCTCACACTTTTCCTCCTACCACTCCGCTTCCTCCTTCTCAGTGTCCTTGGGAGCTTTCTCTTCTTATGCTCATGCTTTAAAATGTTGGTCTTCCTCAGGGTCCTGTTGCAAGCCTTCCTCTCCTCTTACTCTAAGTGACTCCACAGTAGACTCATCTACTCTTAGGGCTTTAACAACCATCTATTCCCAGATCTACATCTTGAGCTTAGATTACTTGAGTTCTCTTTCTTATTGGCCAGCTACCTACAGGGGTGTTGTTGTTTTCTTTTTTTTTTTGAAGTAAATTTACATGAAATTCACTGTTTAAAACATTTTTCAGTGTACAATTTAGTGGCTTTTAGTATATTCACAATACTGTACAACAATCGCCACTAATTCCAGAACATTTTCATCACCCTTAATAGAAGCTCTATACACATCAAACAGTCACTCCCTATTATCCACTTCCTACAGCCCCTGGCAACAACTAATTGGTTTTCTGTCCCTATAGATTTGCCTATTCTGGGCACTTTCTATAAATGAAATCATAGTATATGTAGCCTTTTGTGTCTGGCTTCTTTCACTTAGCATGTTTTTAAGGTTTATTCATTTTGTACCATGCGACAGTACTTCACTCCTATTTACGGCTGGATAATATGCTCTTGTATGGATATGCCACCATGAATAGTGGTACTATGTATATTTGAGTACAAGTTTGCTTTTTTTTTTTGATAATATGTTTTCAATTCTCTTTAATATATGGCTAGGAGTGGAATTGCAGGATCACATTGTACTTCTGTTTAACTTTTTAAGGAAATGACAAACTTTTCCATAGCAGCTACACCATTTTACATTCTCATCAGCAAAGTTCGAAGATTCCAATTTGCCCACATCATTATCAACACTTGTTATTCTGTTTTTCCTCTAATTATACTGGTCCTACTGGGTTTGAAATGATAGCTCATTGGGGTTTTGATTTGCATTTCTCTAATGACTAATGATGTTGAGCATCTTTTGATGCACTTGTTAGCTATTTGTATATCTTCTTTGGAGAATATCTATTTAAATTATTTGACCATTTTTAATTGGGTTATTTGACTTTTTATTAAGTTTTAAGGGTTCTTTATGTATTCTGAATATTAGACCCTTATCAGATATACTATTTGCAAATATATTTTTTTCCACTCTTTGGGTTATCTTTTCACTTTCTTCATAGTCTAATTTGAAGCACAAGTTTTTAATTTTGAAGAGGTTCAATTTACCTAGTTTTTCTTTGCTTGTGCTTTTGGTGTCATATTTTAAAAACTGTTAACCTAATCTAAGGTGTTTTAGTCTGTTCAGGCTGCAAAAACAGAATACCACAGATTGGGTAGCTTATAAACAAAAATTTATTGCTCACAGTTCTGGCTAGAAGTCCAAGATCAGGGTGCCAGTGGTCAGGTGACAGCCTTCTTCCAGGTCACAGACTTATTGTAGCCTCACATGGTACAAGAGGCAAGGGAGCTGTGTGGAATCCCATTTGTGAGTGCTCCACCCTCATGACCCGATCATCTCTCAAAGGCCCCACCTACTAATAGCATCGCCTTTGGGATTTAGGATTTCTTTTTCTTTTTTCTTTCTTTCTTTTTATTATTATTTACGCCTACAGCACCTGGTCTTCCTAGGTGGTCTCCCATCCAAGTAATAACCAGGCTTGACTCTGCTTAGCTTCCACGATCAGACAGGATTGGGCTTATTAAGGGTGGCATGGCTGTAGACCATGGACCATGGCTCCACTGGGGCATGAATCCAGGACCTTCTGCATGTAAAGCAGACATGCTTACTGCTACACAATGGAACCATGTCCAGGATTTAGGATTTCAACATTTAAATTTGGGGGAAACACAAACATTCACAACATGAGGATTTATACCTGTATTTTTTTGTAAAAGTTTTATAATTTTAGCTCTTACATTTAGGTATTGGATTCATTTGAGTTAATTGTTGTATATATTGTGAAACAGAGGTCCAAATTCACTCTTTTGCATGTAGATATCCAGTTATCCCAGCATTAGTTGTTGAAAAGACTACTCTTTTCCCTATTGAATAGTCTTGAAACCCTTGTCAAAAATCAACCGACCATAAATGGATGAGTTTAATTATGGACTCTCAATTCTATTCCATAGATCTATGTTTCTATCCTTATACCTGTACAACACTGTTTTTGATCACTATAGCTTTATTATCAGTTTTGAAATCAGGAAGCATGAGTCTTCCAATTTTGTTCTTTACAAGATTGTTTCAACATTGCTATTCAGGGTCCCTTGCAATTCCACATGAATTTTAAGATCAACTGTCTGTTTCAAAACAAAAAAAAAGAAAAGAAAAAAAAAAAAACAGTTGAAATTCCTCCCTGCCCCCAAATATTTTAAATCTGTGGTTGGTTGAATTCACAGATGTGAAACAAGATATGGAGGGCCAACTGTATATACATGCAATGTAATATTATGCAGCCTTTAAAAAGAAGGAAATCCTGTCACATGGTACAACATGAACCTCAAGGATATTGAGCTAAGTGAAAAAAGCGAGTCAGAAAACGTCAAATACTGTATAATTCTATTATTATGAAGTATCCAGTAATCAAAATCGTAGAAAGAAGTCTATGGCCATGCCACCCTGAACAAGTCCGATCCCGTCTGATCTCAGAAGCTAAGCAGGGTCGAGCCTGGTTAGTAATTGGATGGGAGACCACCTAGTAAGGCCAGGTGCTGTAGGTGTAAAAAAATTAAAAAATTTAAAAAATCATAGACACAGACAACAGAGAGGTTAGTGGAGAACTAGTACAGGGTATAGAGTTTCAGTATTGGCAAGATGAAAAAGTTTTGGAGATCTGTTGCATAACAGTGTGAATATACTTAAGTGTACATTTAAAAATGGTACATTTAAAGATGTTACATCTAATGCTATACACTTTTTTACCACAATTAAAAAAAAAACTCATAAAACTGTAAAAACCTATAACATGACCATAGAGGAATCTGTTAGGAAAGAGAATGAGTTCTTGAAAAGTAGTCAAAATGAACAGTTATGGAAAAGATTTTAATTTTTTTTTTAAGGAATGAAGAAAATGATGCAAGTTTGGACATTATCATTAGGACTATCGTTAAAGTCAGCATACACGTGCTCCAAAAAGAGATATGAAAGTCTAGGCAGGGAAAATGATAGGTGGGGATGAGAGTATTAAGATCTGAACTTCTGAGACCAAAAATTGGGGTTCAAACCCAGCTTTGCTTTCACTTCTCAGGTGGGTGATTTTGTGCAAGTCACTAAAGCTCTCCGGTCTTCGGTTTCCTCATCCAGGCCCTGGTGTTTTCATGCTGGTTCCATCATCCAGGGTGCTTTCCCCTTCTCCAATAAGGTGATCACATTTGGCCTCCAAAAGGAGAGTCCGACAGAGACCATTCTGGTAGTTTTCTAATGTGATATCTTCGTACAAATCCTTCTGAGTGAGGCTCAGCCATTTCCACCCCACCTGGGAAAAGAAGATGGCCAAATCCCTGGGGTACCGCGGGGCGCCTTGGATTTAGACTTTCTTAGTGCAGCAGACATCCTTTCCTGATGACAGTCTGCATCTGGGGAAGGGAAGCGTGCTGGGCAGGTGAGGCAGATAAATACATTGCTTGGCTTTTCCCTTCCGATTCCTTAAGTTAAATGGATTGCTCCCAGAAATGGCATCATGTCAATCCTGTGGTTTCTCATAGCTGTTTGTGCTCAGTTACGCACCCAAATTGGAGAAGCACGATTCTTGTCCACAAAATCATTTTCTGTGAGGAACTGAGCTCCGCAGACACTGATGCCAAAAGCAGTTGAAATGTTGATAGAAAATACATTAAATCTGTAAATCGATCTAGGGATTATTACAATCATAACAATATTGTCTTTCAATCCAAAAATACAGGATGTCTTTCCATTTGTTTATTTCTTCTTTAATTTCTTTTAATGTTTTAAAAAAATTTTATTAAAGTATAGTTGACATACAATATTATATTAGTTTCAGGTGTACAACATAAGTCTAGTAACCATCTGTCTCCAAAGTTTTTACAATATTATTATTGACTGTTTTTTTTGTAAAAAGGCTCATAATATGGCAAACAGGTCATCCTACTGAAAACAACAAAATATGTTGGTAAAATATTGGAGTCAACAAGAAAATAAGTAATTATCAGACCAAAATCTAGGTGAAGGTAGGATCCAGAGAGTAAGTAGAACAATGCTGTCACTTTTTCCCTAGGGTATGTACCTTACTTGGCAACTTAAGCTTGGTTTTTCTAGGCCTCATGGGGCAAGTAGGACAGAATACAAGGCCCAGGGCCTGGTGGAAGAGAGAAGTCTAAAACTGGAACCTCAAAGAGCTCTAGTTTCAGTGTAAGGGTGACTTGCAAGTAAACACACTCCCACCCAACAGACTGGAATGAAAGTTGTCTTGGAAGAGATTTCAGGGAGCTGTAGAGGGGGCACTAGATCCATATGACAGATCTTCCAGAAATATATAATCTAAATATACACCTCCTAGTGGTTAAAAAAGAAAAATCTGAAACAGTGAATATGGTTTAAAGTGGTTCCTTTCAGCAGAAGCCAAAGCAAATCCTCTCTGAAGGAATACCTCTATCCTAGGCTTCAAAAAATTCCCAGAAATAATTTTCCAAAGAAAATACCTCAGTAAAAAAAAAAAAAAGCACATAAAAGATGAGAATGAGCAAAA
Source organism: Pteropus alecto (assembly GCF_000325575.1). Classification (NCBI taxonomy): domain Eukaryota; kingdom Metazoa; phylum Chordata; class Mammalia; order Chiroptera; family Pteropodidae; genus Pteropus; species Pteropus alecto. The sequence goes on along the minus strand of NW_006494609.1, from coordinate 1,799,017 downwards.
ACAATCAACAACAGAAACAGCTCTGATAATTCCAGTCTCTTAAAAGAAAAATAAACTTTTTTTCATTATTATTGACATATTACCCTTACCTAGAAAAAATTTCAAGAGTACATACGTGTTTAAATGAAGTCTCCCTCACCTTACTTACACTCCTTAGAGGCAACCCTTTTTTATACTTTAAAGGGTTCTTATTGTAACTTCAAAAAATACAGTTTTGAATGGGTTGTGTTGGGTTTAAAAAGAATTAAATACCATTTGTTCCCAGGATATGTTAATATTCTCATTTTACAATTAGAAGTATGGAGCAATTATCAGGGCTACAAAAAATTAGAGTGATAGTTTTAGGAACAAAACACTCTAGGGAAATTTTATGACAGGCCAGCCAGTCTCAAGAACCTAACTGAAGACTTGTTATCTCGTTTCTTTCTAAAATCCCTCCCTTTCTCTTCTCTCTTTAAAACTATGAAGTTTTAAAGTGCTATAGATAGATTAGTTCTTAATATCCTAGTTTGTGATGTGGCATAGGACAAAAATTCTCGGTCATGTTATACAGTTAGTCCAATGGCTGGCTCTCTGTCCAGTCTTGAAAACATAATTTTCAGCAATACAACTCTCATACATGGCTCTCACTATTATGTAAATTTGGTTTTTACCATTGATCTAAATATGTCCCTTGAAACATAAGGTAGAAGAGCATATGAATTAGGAGATGAGTTCTTGTCTCAGCTTGGTCAGTAATTTGCTGTGTGACCTTGGCAAGTCACTTAACCTTAGTATTCTCTCCTGGGTTAACAATTATCAAGATAAAATCAAAGAACTTTAGAATTGGCAGAGACTTCAGAGTTTACATAGTACAATTTCTTCATTCCATGGAGAGGTTGAGTGACTTACCCAAGAGCTTTCTGGAACAAGCTTCCAGTCTTTGGCATCTTAGACCACTGCTCTTTTCATTTCATCAGGCTTTCTTTCAGTGTTGTTCCAAGAAACAAACAAAAAAACCCCCAAATGAAAACACTAAACAAATATATTGCCTCTTACATAAAGCCAGGTAACACTGTTAACCATTAGCTTGCTCTGTAGCCTGAAAGCTTATCCGAAAATATACCCTACCTAACCTAAAGATGATTTAAAAATCCAGAAGTTCTGAAACTATGTAAGGAAAGGTCAGAAAAGTATAAGGTAGAGAAAAAAATTAATGGTTAACAAAACTTACACAAGAGTATTTATATTGTTATCAATTCTTTCTGGTCTTTTCCTACTTTGTACAAGGTAAAATTAGGGAAGTGGAAACTGCCTGTTTTTACATATTTCCAAATGAACGGTGTGCAACAAGGGTTACTTGAAATGGAATTACTTATCTCGCCTACACTACACATTACAACAGTTCTCTAATTTAGCGCCATTCCTTCTCCAGCCGCTACCCAAAATAACGCGCTGAAACCTACGGAAACCGCAGTCAATGCAAAAACTCCATGTCCCGAACTGCTGGATGGCTTATCTCCACCACCTCCTCGCAAGAGCAGTCTCTTCGGTACTGGGAGTTGTAGTCATTCAGGGCCTCCACTTCCGGGATGTGGGAGAGGAAGCGCCTTAGGGAAACTACATTTCCCAGGAAGCTGTGCGTGCCCTTCTCCGCCTCTGCCGGCGTCGGGCTCCACCCCGTCCCGCTCCTCCCTCCCTGGGCTGCCACCGCTCACGCCTTCCTGTTAGTCCGAGCTGTTAGAAGTTCACTCTGATCAGCTGATCCCAACTGACAACAGGAAAGGAGGAAGCCCGGGAGGCAGCGAAGGAGGCGGGGGGGCGGAGATGGAGATGAGGATGGATCCACCGGTGCCCTGAGGAACAGCCCCCGCCCCCACCGGCGCCCCGCGGTACCCCGACGCCGTTTGCCGAGCTGCTCCGTGGTGGGGTCCCCGGGCTGTCGCGGTCGGGAAGGGAAGGGCACGGCCCTAGGCTGGGCAAGCGATAGTCCGGGAGCTCCGGCTGCCCCCGGGAGAAGCGGGGGGGCGGGTGCGGCTGTGGTGGGGGTGGGGTGGCATAAACAATGGATTCGGCTCTGGCCTCTGCCAGCGTGGGGGGATTTTGGGGGACCTTCTTTGTTCTTAGACTCTGCTTCTGCCACTTGGGTTGTGGTGGTGTTGCCCGGGAGGAAGGAAGGATGAGGAATCCCTGGCTGGAGAGAAGTGTCGAAGTAGGGAGCCGAGTGGGCAGATTGTTTGCTTGGCCTAGCGGGCGGTGAGGTGTTGTTTTGAAGTCCGATTCTGTATTTTTCTCAATTGTGACAAATTTTGATTTTTGTTTCCGTTGTGGGAGCTGGTTGGGCACGTCTGAGGATAGTGTGTAAATAAGGTCTTCTACTTACTCCCTTTGCTTTCCTTATTTATTTGAAAATAAGATTGATAGATTGATTACTGTGGGGGAGGAGTAGAGAGTATCTGAAATGAGGGCTTTGCATTTCGTGGGGGCGTTGGAATGGGCGTTCAAGGCTAGAGTTAGGAATATAATTGTGACAAAAGCCCCTTTCCTGCCCCAGTTATGCCCCAGTTATCTTTTCTTCTTCTTCTTTTTTTTTTTGAAGTTATTTTTAATTTTTTGAGAGCAAGAGAAAAATTGTTTTAACTCACTGCAGGTCTGGCTTTGCGGTGGGTTATAGAGGAGTTCTGTCTCCCCTTGCTCCTTTTTTTTTTTTTTTGCAATTAGAGAAGGGACAAAAGGAAGTACAATAATTATTATTGTTTTCAAGCATGAAATGGTGACTCTTGTTTCCAGTTTTACAGTCCTTCTTAGGCATCTGTCTAGAGTTGAAAATATTCCAGGACTTTGATGGAGCTAAAGTTTATTATTGTTATCATTTATTTAGCTTTTTATAGGTTTTTTTCTCCGTGTTTCCCAATTGTGGGGTTCAGGTGAGGATGCAGAAGTTGTCCTTCCAAGTATATTTGCTCAGTGATTTTGATTCTGAAATAATAACCGCGTGAACAGAGAATTTCAGCCTGGGAAATAAAGCAGCAAAGTCTCTTAAATACCTTGGGCCTAGATGTAGTGGTTGTTTTCAAAAGGGTCCTTGACCATGATTTTGAGAAGAAATTGCTAGGATCAGAATGAGCCAGTGTAAGTTTTACAAGCAAGAGTGAGATTTCTCACAGGAGTTTTGGTGTCTTATTTAATCACAATTGTTTTTTAAGGTGCACCTCTATTTTTAGATAGTGAAATTCCTTTTCTTTATTCTAGGTATCCCCTGAAATACTGACTTGAGGTTGGATTGTATTGAAAAGCTCCTGACCACTCTCTTCCCTTACCAAAACCTTGTGCTTGAGGCCCAACCAATGACCTCAGTGAACCTATCAGATCTCTCTCAGATAGCCATAAAAAGACCCTTTCAAATTAATTTTGACCACATATTTGCCTGCACTTTATGGAGGATGAAAACATCAAACCAAATCTACATTGCTTCTGATACAAGAGTCTTGGAGGCAGAAAATTTAAAAATCGAACATTTGTGAGTGTATGGAGAATTCTAATAGGACACCAAAGGGTTTTTGCGTTTTGTTTTTCTTTTTTTTAAGGTGTTCAGAACCCTGTGGTATTTCTGTGCAGTCTTCAGACTCAAAGCCTTTGTCGTTACTCCTGGGGAAAGCCCAGTGACCATTACAGGGTGCGCGATTTCCTTACCAATCAGAGTATGAGTGCCCAGACATCCCCAGCAGAGAAGGGCCTGAATCCGGGGCTAATGTGCCAGGAAAGTTACGCGTGCAGCGGGACTGACGAAGCTGTCTTTGAATGTGATGAGTGCTGCAGTCTGCAGTGTCTCCGCTGCGAGGAGGAGCTTCATCGGCAGGAGCGCCTGAGAAACCATGAGCGGATAAGACTCAGACCTGGCCACATCCCTTACTGTGACCCTTGCAAGGGCCCCAATGGGCATTTGCCAAGTGTGAGGCAGAGGGCTGCTGTGCGGTGCCAGACATGTAAAATCAACTTGTGCCTGGAGTGCCAGAAGAGGACTCATTCTGGGGGTAGCAAAAGGAGACACCCTGTTACCGTGTACCATGTCACTAAGGTCCAGGAGTTACTAGAAGAAGAAGAGATGGATGAAGAGACCAAAAGAAAGAAGATGACTGAGAAGGTTGTGAGTTTCCTTCTAGTAGATGAAAATGAAGAAATTCAGGTAAACATGTGGGTATAGTGGGATTCATGTGACAGTGCAACAGATAGATCTGTCTTTGGAAGTTAGCTCTCAAAAGGAAAGTCCAGGAGGAATTCAAATTTTAACTGTTAAAAGACAAGATCCTTGAAAGCTTGTATTACAAAGAGTCAGATTTAGTTACTTACCAGCTGTGTGAGCTTGGGCTGAATCACTTTACTTTTCTGAACCTTAGTATTCTTATCTATAAATGGGAACATTGCCTACTTCATTGGGTTATTGTGAGGTTGAAATGGCATAGTGTTTGTATAGCCTGTTGCATAATAAATGTTCAGTATACAGTAGCTGTTATTAGTATTATTATTAGGAAAAACTGATTTAAAACAGTTTTCTGAATGAGAGCACTTTGGCGAATTGTGAATAAATGTGAATGATGAGGGACTTTGTGCAGGGAAACACCGACAGTGGGTCCCATGGAGAGGGCTAGGTAATAAGTCATCAACCTGCTTTCTCAGTTTAGAGAGTCAGGTCTTTCAAAAGTGGCATTTGATATAAGGATAGTGTTCTCTCTAGATGGTCTCTTCTTATTTCCATGTGTAGGCTTCTGATGAGTAAAAGCCACTGAAGGCACCTGGGAGTACAGAAGGACTAGAGAACATTTGCTTTGATTCCGAGGTGGGGAGAGGGTAATATATGATAGGAACAAGTCACGGAGATAGTAGTGTATGACAAGGGTGATTGGGGAAGGGGTAATATAATGCCTATGCTTTTGAGTGAAGACTGAATTCACATCCTGGCTACACCACTCACTGGCTGTGTAACCTTGGGCAAATTATTTAAACACTGTGCCTCAGTTTCACTTCTACTACATAGTAGTTGAGAGGATTCAAAGAGAATGAGAAAGATTTATCACAGGGCCCAGCATGTAGTGTCCACTACTAGTCTGTTGTTTTTGTCGTATCATGCAGTATTTGTGGTACATGGACTCTGTACTTTTAGCGGTGATGTCTCCTCAAGTCTCCAGATTGGTATGGTATGTAAGTTAACCGTTTGAAAAACTACCCAATTACCCAGTAAATATTTTTCATTTCTGTCTTTTTTCCTCTCTGGATAAGCTTATGGGAATGGATTACATCATGTTTCCTATGTACAGCAATCCCCCCTTGTCTGCAGGGGATGTGTTCCAAGACTCCCAGTGGACGTGGATAGTACTGAACCCTATATATACAGTTTTTTCCTATACATGCATACATACCTATGGTAAAGTTTGACTTATAAATTAGGCCCAGTAAGAGATTAATAACAATTACTACTTATAAAATAGAACAATTATAACAATATAGTATAATAAGAGTTACAGGAATATACATAAAATAGAACAATTATAACAATATAGTGTAATAAGAGTTACAGGAATATAGCCTTTCTCAAAATATAGTACTGTATGTACAGTGTGGATATGCTGGACAAAGGGATGATTCATGTTCTGGACATCATGTTCCAGGCAGGCCAGAGTGGGACCATGCGAGATTTCATCATACTACTCAGCATGGCGCACAGTTTAAAACTTATGAATTGTTTGTTTCTGGAATTTCCCATTTAATTTTAGACCACAGTTTATGGTGGGCTACTAAAACCATAGAAAGTCAAACCATCGATAAAGGGGCTCCGCTGTACTTCTGTTGTCAGCTACATACTTTGCTAACACAGACTTTACTTGAATGGCTGAGAGGAACTAATAGAGTTATGGAAGAATGACCCAGATCCCATTCGGCTTCCCTTGTTAGCGATAGTGTCTTCATTATGAATTATGCTCTAATTGGGTGACGGTGTGGGTTAAATATTTTACAAGTGGGGCACTTGGTTTTGGATGATTCTTGTTGGTTCTGCCACCAGTTCTCTTTAGTGTCAGCCTTTATATTTCGGATTGTCACTTTCATAAAGAGGAAGATTTGAGATGAACCAGTAACCTTGTCACAAAATATATTTTTTGAAGGGAGGAAGGTGTGTATTTTTTCCTATTTGTAGCATTGATACATGTTACTTAGTAGAGAATTAGGAAAACATAAGGGAGTGTAATGAAAAAGGCAAATCCAATTACCCAGAGATGATATTTGTCCACTTTTTTTTCTTGTAGTGTGTAGTATGTATATAGTTGGGTTGCACAGACTTCCCCTTCATAAATATTGACCATTTCCCAGGAAATAACAGTTTATTAATTGCAAACAACATTGGTTGGGACTAACGGATTGGACATAGAATTTTATTTAGTGGTGATTCATTCTCATAGAGTCACTAGTGGGAAAGTACTTTGAGAAAATAATCTGGTTCAGTTTTCTAATGTGAATGTCCAAAACGATTAGACGATTGTCTGATAACAAATCTAGATTATAAATTCAGCTAGATTGTAAACCCCTTGAGAGCAGGACCATTGTCTTATGCCCCGTATCATGTACAATGGTAGGCACGTCATGAGGCCATAAATACTTACTGATTGATTGGCGATGTCACATCTCAACTTCGTTTTTCAGAAAATGGATATCATACACTTAACTACTAAAAAAAAAAAAACTAAAATGTTATAAAAGGGCATACAATGATCAGAGTTTCTCTCCTACTCCATACCCTTAGTCTCCTTTCTTAGAACAGTCACCATTGACAGTTAATGGCATGCCTTTCTAGAATTTTTTTCATGTGTACGTATAAATGTATGTATCCTTTTAATTTTTCAACAGAAATAGAACCTGATATACTTACTGTTCTGTCCTCAGCTTTTTTTCACTGAAGGATACATATTGTAGAGCTTACATGATCAGCACATTGAGATTTTACCTCATTATTTAAAGGCTGCCTAGTATTTTATTGAATGTTTTTTTGTGTAATTTTAACATAATGGATATTTGAGATATTATAAACAGGAATGTATTAAATAGTCTCTGAATTTATTTAGAAATGGAATCTTTTGTCAAATGATATGTGCATTTTAAATTTGGATTGATTATACCAAATTTCCAAACCTCATTTTCTTAGCCTCTGCAGTACTTCTGTGAGTCTCCCTTGGGTTCTGGTCTTAGCTCATAACAGCTAAAATTTAAAAAGCTCTTACTGTGGTGCTAGGAACTGTTCTTAGCATTTTACAAGTCTGTGCTCATTTAATCCTGTTGATAACTCTGCCTGTTAGCTTCTTGTTGCTGCTGTAACAAATTACCACAAATTTAGTGGTAACAAATTACCACAAATGTAGTGGCTTAAAGTAACACAAATTTATTCTGTCATAATTGGGAGGTCAGAAGTTCTAAAAATGGATGGATAGGGCTGTGTTCCTTCTGGAGGCTCTAGGGAATGATTTGTTTCCTTGTCTTTTCTAGCTTCCTGAGGCTGCCTGAATTGTTTGGTTTGTGGCCCCATTACTCAACTTTAAAGTCAACAGTGTAACTCCTTCTAGTCCCTGTCTCTGTCTCTCTTTTATTGTCACATTGTCCTCTCCCTCCTGCCTCCCTCTTACGAGGATCCTTGTGATTACACTGGCTCCACCTGGATAATCTAGCATAATCTCCCCACCTCAAGGTCCTTAATTCAGTCATATCTGCAAAGTCTCTTTGCCACATAGTGACATATTCACAGGTTCTGGGGATAGGATGTGGACATTTTGGGGGTGGGGGCAGTTTCAGCCTACCACACCCTATGAAGTAAGTTGTACATCTTAATCAGTTGGGGCTGCTCTAACAGAATACCATAGATTGGTTGGTTTTTAAACAACAGAAGTTTATTTCTCAGCTCTAGAGATTGGGAAGTTGAAGATGCTGGCACCAACAGATTGAGTGATAAGGGCCTGGTTTATAGACAGCTGTCTTCTTGTGTTGTTCTCACATGGCAGAAGGGAACTCTTGGGTTTCTTTTATAATCCCATTCTTCAGGGCTCCTCCCTAATGATCTAATCACCTTCCAAAGGCTCCACCTCCTAATGCCATCACATTCACATTGGGGTTAGATTTCAATATGTGAATTTTGGGGGAGGGGGCAGAATACAAACATTCCATCTATAGTATTGCATTTTATAGATGAAGACATTGAAACAGAGTGATGAGGTTAACTTGCCAACATTGAGTTACATTTAAGTAGCCGAAGATTTGAGCGTAGGTTATCTGGCTCTAAGATCCTTGCTTTGTAACACTCCTACTGTCTCTGACCAAGTCATTTAAACTTTCTAATTAACCTTCATTATGGTTAATAGTATCAGCTTACCAGTTCCTCATGGCTGCTGTGAAAATCAAATGAAACAGCTCTATATAAGTATATGACTATCGTCATTGAAGAAATGCTTCTTCATAGCAGTAAAGATTCTATGAGTTAGGCCCAACAGTTGTTTTTCGTTTCATGTTTCTAGGTGTTTATAGGTTTTGATGATTTTCATTTTAGTATGTAAGGATTGTTTTAGCAGTTCGTAGGCTGTTACTGTTAGGTGTGGTTTCCTCAAATTTTATGGCCGAGAGCCTCCTAAGATTTGTTGCTTATGATTCAAGTATTCAGTTTCTTTGGGAAAACCTAAAAAGATAAAAGTTTTCTTTTAGAGGTGAAAATTTTGTCATTACCTGTTGTCATTTGAGTGTGTAGTGTTATCATTTGAGTGTGTAGTAGAATGATAGATTTGAGGAGAGACTGACTTTTGGTCTCAGTAAGCCATTTGTGGCCTACTAGCCAAAGCTATTCATGGCTTCATCACATTTATTATATGTTATGTACTGGACACTTTCTAGATTCCAAAGATACATGGTTAATAAGACTCGTTCCGTGCTGTCGTAGAGTTTACCATTTAAGTGAGGAAAGCAGAGTTCACACATGTAAAACACATAAAAAGATGGTTCACATATAGTAAGTATTATTAAGGAAGAGTGATTTGGAAGCTACAGGAAGGTTTTATTGTAGAGGTAACTTTTAAGCAAAGACCTGATGGTTAATACTACCTAGGAAAATAGACCTGTTGACAGGAATGGGAACAAAAAGAAGGTGGGCTGTCATGTTTGAGTATAGAAAGAATGCCATTGTGGCTAGAGTGAGTTGCAGAGAGTGGTAAGGAAAGAGATGCAGAGGTAAGTAAGCAGGTGCCAGATCACGTGGGGCCTTGTAGGCCTTAGAAATAAGCGTGGGTTATAAGTGTAATAGGAAGCATCATTCTGCTTTGTGCTAGAAAGTCACATGACCTGATAGAACTTTTTTAAGAGATAGCTCTTGACTTTAGTGTGCAATCTAGATTATGGTGATTGTAGCGGGGGCAAGAGGGAAAGCAGTGAAGCCACTTAGGAGAATATTGCAGAAGGTGAGGTGAGAGGTGGCTTAGATTTGGTGTTATTTACATGGTGAGATGGAAAGATAATGAATTTGGGACAAAGTTTGGGTGTAAAACAGGAATGCTGATACATTGGGTGGAGGGGTGAGGGAATGAGAGAACTCAGTTGTGATCCCGGAGCATTTGGTTTATGCAAATAACACCTGCTTAATACTCCAGATTTTACTGAATTGATAAAACTAAAAGTCTTTAAGAACTCTATTCGAACAATAAAGAAAGCTAAATTCATCTTATTTGGTATTATCTAAGACTGGTTCTCAACTCGAAGTGGTTTTCCTTCCCCATTTGGCAATGGCAATGTTTGGAGTCATTTGGCAATGTTTGGAGTCATCTTTGGTTGCCACAGCTGGGGGGTAGAGGGGATGTACTACTGGCTAGTGTGTAGAAGCCAGGGTACTGCTAAGATTCTTAAAATACATAGGGCAGCCTCACTACCTCCCATCCCCACCAGAAATATTATCTAGTACAAAATGTCACTAATAGTGTTGAGATTGAGAAACTGATCTAAGAATTGAAAGTTTGGTTGAACAGGAGATCTGGATTCCAGTGAAGTGGAAAATATATCGGGAACAAAAATTTTAGTCAGTACACCACTTTTTTCTCTTTTTGGTTCTGTTCACACCTCAGAAGTAATCTAGGTGAAATTAGTATTGTGGTGTATTTTGTAACCTCGCTAGTGAAATGTTTAGACTTTGTGGGTTGTATTCATTGATTTTTCTAGGCCTCAGTGAAACTATACCAGGAAAACCAAAGAACTTATGGATCTGTTTTTTAGAGCCCATAATACGTAGATGATCCACACTGACAAGTCATCCATAATCTCAAAGTTAGAGACAACACCCTTAGCAAATAACTCAAAGGTTAGAAGAATAAAGTTCTTTAATTAGGGTTCTTAGTGGTAAGAAGAGGATAGTATTTTCTTAGCTGTTGGGTCTTGTGAGGAATTCAGACATCTTATCAGAATGTCTATTTGTCAGAGGGTAAAAAGGTGAAAAATTAAGTCATTTTTTTCCCTTCATTCTTATATACATACATATTTAAACCCCATACAGGGTTTCCCCCCCACCCCCATAATCATCCCTTTCTCTCTGTCTCTTTTCTGCAAACTTCCTATACTGTCCTCTCTCCAAAAGAACAGAGCAGCAAACTGACAGGAAATTTCACCTTCTTGCTGACTGTGCCCTAACTGGGGCATTAGGAGAGCCAGGAAGCTTTTCATGCCAGAAGACTCCTGAAATTAAGCCCCCTCATGCCAAACAGGCAGGGTGATAAGGAAGTCCTGGAGTGGTCAATGAGAAGGTAAGAAAGGCCCTCCTTGACTCGGGAATTGACAGCCGTGGTTCCTCTCTGAAATGGGAGGCCAAGTGAGTCTTCTCTGTTCTTCCCTCAGCAGAGTCATTGGTGGACCTCATCACACTGAGTCCGTTCCTTTAAGAAGACCCATCACGTTGCTTGGCTGCTTCACTTGTTTACAGTCCCAGAATAGTGTGGCTCAAAATACTGGGACTTGGCTTTTTTTTTTTTTTTTAATTGGCTAAAGGAGACATTATTTTAATGGGATCCAGGAATGGAAAATAGCAGAGGATGTTTTTGGACTGTATGGGAATTCTTGACCACAAACCAGCTGTGTTGGTCTATCCCATTTCTGTGCTCCTATCTTAGACTTATCTGTTGGTGACCCTTGGGCCCTGTCCTCTGCTTCCTGATCTAGGGTACCTTGATGAGGCTTGCTGTTTTCTAGGCCCTCTGTTTCAGAAACCCCTCAGGACTTAATTCTGGTCAATAAGTCACGAGCCAGGGGGATCATAATCTTCTAAATTGTGGAACTTCCCCACGATTTCTTGTTAGATAGCCAAAGTCTTATACTGTAAGAACTAATTTTGGTGCTGGGGCTGGATAGCCCTTTGGCAATCTCTGGTTAGGACATGAATATATTTACTGTTGGTTCTTAGGAGCCGTGTTCAAAAAAGGAACAAAAAGCCATAGATCTGCTTAGGAGCTGTCTGTCAAAATAATAAGCAATAATTGCAGGAGTAGCAGAGGTTCCCTCCGCCATTGCTGCCTTTTACTCCTCGAAGCCAAGTAAAAGCCCCTTTTGTTTAGTAATAATGCTGGGAGGAAGGGCATTGTATGGGATTACTGGGAAGTGCAGGGTAGAGGATGACTCAGATGGGCAAAAAGATAAAAGAGCCCCTATTATGTGCCTTCAGTTCGTGCTCAGCATTTTCTGAGCTTTCCCAGCCTTGGGCTGTTTTAACAGGCTCCTGGCATTTAACCTGGGAGGCCTTTTTGTTTAGTACTGGACTGTTTAAAATTTGACCCATATAAACCATCACTGTGACTCAAAATCACTGTGAGTCAGCTTTCCAGGGAACCTATTTTTAACTATTTCAAGTTACCTCCAGTTTATGTGATTCTATTTTTTCCTGGTCTGTTACTTCTTTGAAGTGATTGATTTTTCTGGAATTGAACAAATATTTGGCTTTTTCAACCAGGGGTCATGTTAACGGGAAGATTTCTTATTAAGTTGACTTTATATGTTTTCCTTGTGGATGCATCTCCTGGCTGCACCACCCTTGAATTTATCCTGGAGATGTGTAGCACGAAAGGGCTTCTGATGGCTGGCTGAACTTTTCTGGGGAGTCGTGCTTGCTTTGGGAGGAGCTCCCATTAGACCATTTCTGCCTACGGTTAGAACTGCTAAATGTATTGAGTATGTTTGATTGCTGATGGGAAGTTAGAGGAAAGCTAATGGATGAGACCCAGAAGAAGGGAAAGAAAACAGGATTATAAAAAGTTCCAGGCAAGAAGAATTGGAAAGACCTATGAGAAGGGACACAGAGGAACTTTTGGAGGCAGGAAAGGGTGATTGCTTCCTTGGAGGATGTTTTGTTCGTTTTGCCTCTGTTTCCAATAGCTTTTGGCTGGCAATTAAGAGGCACTGTTTGGCCTATTTGTGTGGTTATCTTGGTAGAAGCTGGGGTTCTTGGTCAGAAGAGTGTACAAACCAATCGTATGGAAGCCTCTGACCTCTGGGTGATTCTATTTTCTGGTAGCTTCTGGAAATTTTTGTTCCCCTTACTGATTCCCTTCTACTTGAGACTGGATTATTGCTGTCTTTTCCAGGGAATTTGAGTCTAGACAGTGGAATGCTTGAAAAGAACAGATAAATCCTGGTTCTGGCATATAGTTGCAGACACCTGAAGTTCAAGTTTAGAGAGCAATTCAGCAGTCATACAGTATTCTAGAAATTCCTCTAATTTCCAGCCCAATTGCTTCTGCCCAGTGTATATGTCATCTACATGGCTAAACTGTTTTCCATAATCTCTCATAACCTTTTCTTTCAGAGAGCTCGATTCAGTTTACATGTATCATTCAACAACAGGCATAAACATTTATTGAGTATCACTTATGTGCCTTATTAGTTTGAGTAATCTCTGAAATATCTGCCACTTTCAGAAGAAAATAAGTTTCTAGAACTAAATATAAATGAGTTTAGGGTTACATACTGTTTTGGACTGTTCATGACATCTTTTTTTCATTACCACATAAAATTGAGTTTGCTGCTTTTTTTTTTTTTTTTTAAAGGATTGATCTAAAAAGGTTTTGGTGTTAAAGTGCAGCCTACCTTGACCCCCATATTTACAAGAGCAACCCCTGTCCCCACCTTGCAGTCCTAGTCCCCTCTCCTGATTTTTCTTCACACTACTTATCACTGTTTGACATGACATAAAACAAAAGTACATGACATAACACATGTACTTTTAAAAATCAACTCTTCATGGCATAATTTACAGAATATACACATTTTAAATGTACAGTTCTATAAGTTTTGACAAATGTATGTACACATGTGTAACCACCGCCACAGTGAAGATATAGAACATTCCTGTTCCCCAAAAAGGTTCCCTTGTGCCTTAAGTCAGTCCCCAGAAATCACTGATCTGTTCTCTACAACTAGAGATTTGACTTTCATGGAGTTTTATATAAATAGAAACATGCAGCACTGTTTTGTGTCTGGCTTCTTTCACTCACCATGTTTTTGATGGTCATTCATGTTGCTGCATGTCTCAGTTCATTTGTTTTTACTGCTGGGTAGTATTCTATTTGTTCATCCATTCACTGTTGTTGGATGTTTTATATACCATATATTTTAATTGTTTGACTCTTGTCTTTTTTCCCCATTAGAATGTAAGCTCCATGAGAGCAGTGACTTGTTTTTCATTGGGGGTGTAATTCACATAACATAAAATTAACCCTTTTAAAGTGAACATTTCAGTGGCATTCAGTATATTCACCATTTGTGCAACAACCACCTCTATCTAATTCTAAAATATTTTCATTACCCAAAAGAAAACCCTGTACCTGTTAAGCAGACCATTCCAGAGGACAGTGATTTTAAAAAATCTTTTTTATATAACTTTTATTATTTCCCAGTTATAAAAATAACATCGACACAGCATGTTAAAATACTGATACAGAACTACAGAAAAGTAGTTAATTTTATGATAAAACAAAGCCACTAGTATCTCAGTCCTTTTTAATGTTGCATTTACTTTTTAAAAAAACAACTTTATTGAGATATAATTCATATACCATACAATTCACCCACTTAAAGTGTCAGTGTACAATTCAATGGCCTTTAGTATATTCACAGATGTGTACAACCACCACCACAGTCAATTTCAGAACATTTTCATTGGGCAGTAATTTTTGCCTCTTCTCTTTGTCAACATCTAGACAGTGTTTGGCACAGAGTATATACTCAAATAATATTTGTTGAATGAATGAAATGCATTGAGAATGTAATCATTAGTTCAACAAACATTTAATGAGTGTGTACTATGTGCTGACAACTGAAGGACATACAAAAGGGCAGAAAGACACTGGGTTTGCCCTTAGGGAGAGGACAGTCTAGTGGTAATAGAAGAAAAATACATAGAAATAAGGTGGATGATGTCAGCAGTATAGAAAGGATATTATGGCGATTTAGAGAAGGGTAATATTGCTGGAGGGGTTACTATCGTTAATTGACTTTAAATAGTTATATGCTATATTGTTACTTCAGCAGGGCTCCATTATCACATTCCAGGTTGTATAGAAACCAGATTCCTCTCAATCTCTACCTCAGAAACAAAAGATCTCCTTATAAGGCTGTGTCATCTATTAAGATCGACAAAAAACTATGAGGAGAGCACTTTAGTGAGTCTCTGGTGTAACAATAATTCTTGGAATCCTGTCATGTCATTCTTTTGAAATCTTAATGCTTTCTTATGCATAATGTATGTATTATGCCATCTCATAACAATTTTTTCCCCTAAATTGAGAAGATACATCTTTCTGAGGGAGGGAGTGGTAAGTATTGAGTAAAGTATCTTCCCTGTCCCATTGTCCCTAATTCTTTAAAGAGGCATTTATTGAAAACCTTCCCTCAGGAGGATTTTTACTTGGGATAATGGAATGAAATTCTGCAGTGGTGGTGATGACAGTGGCCCAGAGGCAAACCAGGACAACTACAGTCAACACTTCTCTAGCATTTAACTACATGCCACCACTGTGCTAAGTGCTCCATATACATCTCATTTAATCCTCACAGCAACTCTGTGAAGTAGATCGGGTTGTTATCCTTATTATATAGGTGAGAAAACTGAGGCCCAGAGAAGTTAAATTACTTCTTTAAGGCTCTTCTAGTTCAGTGAGTGTTACAGGCTGGTTGAGTGAACCATTAATGGTAATACTGCACTGTTCTCTTCCACAGAGAATGTAACATCTAGACATTTGTGCTATGATTATTCATTTATTGACAAATATGTACTGGTTTCCTACTATGTGACAGGCCCTGTGCTAGGGCTGCAGGGGTGAAAACACAGACCAGACCCCTTGCCAGCGTAGAGTTCATTCTGGTTGGGAAGCTCAGAACTGGGATGAATGGGAACATGTTAATAGACATGGTGTGTTGAGGATGGAGACTTTGAGCAAGGGAAGGGTTGAGTAAATTGCCCCTGTGATTACCTGGTGTGATCCAGGTAGCGGTGAACTTGAACCTAGCTCTTTTGTCTTATGTCTCACCTGGTGCTTTTACTGCTAAGTCTCAGAGCCTTTACCAGACTTTATGTCTGTTTTTATAGTTGGCCAAATATAAGTATGATGTGCCACTTAAAAGGGGAGTTGCATCTCCCATCTGGAAGCTCCTTGGAAGAGTCCTTTGAGGATGATGTAGATCTTGAGGATGACTAGATATTTCCAGTTTGTCCTCAGAATTCGGCTTTGCTTTGGAAAGCTTTTTATTCAGATATAATGGAGAGCTGAACTGGATTAGGTCAAGAGACTGATCATGGAGCTAAAAATGATTCTTTTTAAAGAATTCATTGTGTGGATCGTCTCTACGTAGAAATGTTCTCTCTCCTGCTAGAGTAGGAGGAAAGTGGCAGGCATGTGAGGCCATGTGTCAGAAACACCATGGGTAGTTATAAGACATGGGAGGAGAATTCCTGACCTCTCAGGTAATGGAACACTTGGAGGACCCCGAAGTAGAAGAAAGTGATCTTTGCCCTTACCAAATGTGTTTGTGAAGCCAATCTCGACTTCAGTAGTCTTAAGAAAACATTTGATTGAGAAACAATTGTTTTTACATGAAATTGTTGACACATGGATAAACAAAGATATACACACACTCCTAAGGATACAATGAACAGAAATTTTCTGAACTTGCTGGTTGAGGAGACAGGTTTACTAGAACTTTTTGGCAATAGGGATTTGCTATTGGAGTGGAACCTCCCTATCATTTGGACTTTAAAAATAGACTGGCTGCTGATCTGTTTGACACTAAGTAAAGTCCTGCCTAAAAATTGGGCCATGGACTTATTAAATCATTGCCTGGAGTTCTTTTCAACATGATGAAAGTGGGTCTGGATTTTTTTAAGGAAGAGTTTTGTCACCTTCCACTTCTCCTTTCCCTCCCCTAGAAGAAGGAAAATGTTACCTAAGTTCTATATCTGTGCTGGTCTGACATCATCAGGTCAGTGACAGACACTAGATGAAGCTCAATACATGTCTATTGATTAAATGAAGATAACAAGTTATAGTTTCCTTTTGGGATAATGGTCCCAGTTCTGATAAGAACAAGAATCTGGTTTGATTTCTTTGGGTTCTGTCTCTTCCTCTGAACTCAGCTAAAGATGGAATGAAAGCAAAATAAACCAGAAGTCAACACAGAAAAGTAATTATAGAAACTTACTTTGGGGATGACTATTGACTTAGGCTAGTTTTAGAATCTCAACGAGAGGTGTAAAATAACCTTTGTTGTCTCAGTGGTGGGATTTATTGTAAAGCATTAGATTGTGATGGGAGCAACCAAGCTTCCCTTAGCTCTTGCTATTTGGGGAAGGAGCTGATTTTTGCCCTCAGCCACAGGGAACACCTTTATAAAAATTCAAAGGACTGTTATGATTGTAGTTAGTAGAAATTAGGTCATTTTCATCGAGAGAGGCCAAAACTGAAAGGACTGGAGCTACTTTCTGAGTTACTTTCCTTGCAGTTGTTTGGGGTTTAACTTCTAGACTCTGTGTTTTGTTGAACTTTCCTTCTTCCAAGGCTCTTTACTTCAGTTCCTTCCCCGTTTTTTGCATTTCCCTTCCCAGGCCTCCTCAGAACAAAGCCCATATGGTCATTCTTCCTGTATGATTCTCTGAGGGCTAAGAAGGAATTTCTTGAGGGAGATTTTCATTATCCTGTTGCTTGCTTAGGTCAGAGGTTGACTGCTGGACACTTTTCACTATCATAAACTGCTCTGAATTCTAAATTGGAACAATGGAGATCATTGAGTACAGTTATACTTCATTTTAGAAACTCCACTTGGAACTCTGTACAAAGTGAAAGGCTTTCTGGGTGAGAGAGAGATGTACTGTTTGGTTTCTTAAAGATTGGTATGATATTAGATGGTCACTTTACTAAGAGTCAGCTATAAAGCCAGTATTAATATGTTTTGATCAGCGAGAAAGGAGTCATCAGAAGCAAGCAGCAAGATAATTTTGGGTAGAGTCGGTTTGGATCTCACTGCATTGCCGATTTAGTCTCTGAATGAGTAACTTCTGAACAAGCTTGTTCAAGCCCAGCTGCTATTGCTGTGTATCAGGATGTTTTCCCAGTTGGCTGGTCTTTAAATAATAATGGGTAATTATTGAGTGCTTACGGTGTTCCAGGCATTGTGCTATGCCCTTTATGTGCTTTATCTCATTTAGTCCCCTCCGTATCTCTAAGGGTTGTAGAATCTGTTATCTTGTTTCCCTGAGGCTTCAGTAGTTAAATAACTTCCTCAAGGCCACACAGTGGCAAAGCCAGGAGTGGAATACCAGTGTTTCTGATTGGTCTGAGGTCCAAGAGATGGTCTAGCAAGTTGGGGGGACTGGAGGCAGAAGTTGGGAGGGGGGGGCTTTGGTGTCACTCCTGCTTTTGCTGTTTTGAAAAGGCTGAGGACCATTTGTAGAGTTGGGTGGCCAGTTGGCCCAGCTCAGAGTCAGGTAGCTTATTTCACTCCAGGAATGGAGCAAAGTGGGATCATTGATAGCAAACAGGCAGAACAAGTAGGGCGGCAGCCTTGTTCCCTTCTGGCCCCTTCTTTTCCTCATGGAAAGGAATCTTATCTTTTCCTCCCCTAACTGAAAACCAGTCTTGCTACCACCTAGGCCTAAGCTGTTCTCTCCTTCTGGCTCATGTAAGGATGAATTTAGTATAATAGGGAGCAAAATAATATGAAAGGTAGGCGAATTAAAAATGAAGCATGTTTTTTGTGTGCAAAGCATTTTCTCACTTATCTATTTATGTGATTAGCCATCACTATCCAATCAAAGAAGGCAAAGATGGTTATATCCTCGCTTTACACAGAAAAAAACGCAATCATTGCATGTTCAATGATTATTTAGGGCTGTCAGTAGAAAAACTAGCCTAGAGCTTTGAGCTCCTTGCCCCAGAATTCTTTGCAGAGAGTGGACTCAGAGGCATATGCCCAACACATGAACATATGTCTTTAACATACCCCAAGACACCAGGTGCCGAAATAATATCCCCAGATGCTGATATGGAGGGTTTTATTTTCATCCTTAATAAATAGTTAACAAAAATATTATGTACATCATTTAGTGGGCACTTAATCAATGTGGGTACTAAGACAATTCTGTACCTAAAGATTCCTATGTGCTCCTTTTCAGGCGCCTGTTCTTACATATCTGGGTAGTAGTTGTCTTTTTGTGGGCTCACAGATTTATGACAGTAGATTTCCAAGGGTGAAAGTCCCTAGCCTAGTCGTCTTTCCAAGGACTGTTTAAGAAGGTGGATGGCTCTTAGAGTGAGTGAGCCACCCTGACCTTACCTGGTAGAGGTTTATGGAGCTTTTGTTTTATTTCTCTTGCTGGCCAGTGTAGCAGCTTGGAACCAGGCTGGCTGAGTGACACTGTTCCAAAATGGGCTGTTATACCCCCAAATGGGGTGTAACTTCTTGTTCCTCTCAGTTGTCTGGGAGATCAGTGAACTCATCACCAAGTTTATCGAATGCTGCTGCGTGTGTTAAGCCCTATGGAAGATACAGGGTGAAAAAAAAGTGATTAAAATACCTAGTAAGGTGCCTGGCATTTATTTTTATTCATTCAATAACTGGATATTGAGCTCCCCCTCTGAGCTATGTTGTGTTCCAAGTGCCGGGGATGTAAAGACAAAAGCGAAGGACACTGTCACTGCAGTGGGCATTCAGTAAGTTGTTAGAATTATCTAGCATTAAGGCTCCTAATGATGTAACAATAGTGATGCTATTAGTAGATAATGACTGGTTTAACACCTTGATTATGGGAAATGAGGGCCTATATTATCACACCCGTGATCTGTTTACATTTCTGTAACTATCAAACCAGCACACTCTTAAATATTAGGAAGGTGTTTTTTCTCTTATGGCTAGAAGATACTTGCTGTAAAGGTTCATCATTCCTTTAGCTGGAATAAAACATTACCTGTTTGGATTAGTAGCTTTGATCCTGGGGTTCTGCGTTCTGAGAGTATTGGCCCTGAGCCTCTTTCTGGAGCTCCAGTCTGGTATCTCACTGGCACTAGTTCTCTTCCTTCTCGGCCTTACTCTTAATAAGGACTGCAGTGTTCTTTAAACTGTAAACAAATTATGGAGGGATGAAGTTTGACCAGGGTTTTTTTTTTTAAATAACAGCTTGATTGAGAAGTAATTCACATACCATATATTTCACCCTTTTAAAGTGTACAAATTAAAGTGTTTTTAGTATATTCGTGAAGTCGTACAACCCTTACCACTGTCTAACTTCAGAGCATTTTCATCACCCCAATAGAAACCCTGTATCCATTAGCAGTAACTCCCTAGTCCCCTCTTCCCTCAACCTCTGGCAACCACTAATGTACTTTCTGTCTCTGAATTTGCCTAGAGTGGAATGTTTCGTATAAATGGAATCATAGAATGTGTAACACTTTTTGTCTGGCCTCTTTAACTTAGCACAATGTTTTCAAAGTTTGTCCATGTTGTAGCATGTGTTAGTACTTTATTCCTTTTTATGGCTGAATAATATTACATTGTGTGGCTATACCACATTTTATATATCCATTCATCAGTTAGTGGACATATGGGTGGCTTCCACTTTTTGGTTATTATGAATAATGCTGCTATGAACATTCATGTTTAGGTTTTGTGTGGACATATGTTTTCAGTTTTCTTGGGTACATACCTAGGAGTAGAATTACTGAGACATATGGTAACCCTATGTTTAACTTTTTGAGAAATTGCCACACTGTTTTCCAAAGTGGCAGTGGCGTTTTATGTTCCTACCAGCAGTATGTGAGCATTGCAGTTTCTCTACATCCTTACCAATGCTTGTTATTATTTTTTGATCATAGCCATCCTAATGGGTGTGAAGTGATATCTCATTGTGGTTTTGATTTGCATTTCCCAATGACTAATGATGTTGCGTGTGATTTCATGTGCTTAATGGCCATTTGCATATCATCTCTGGAGAAATGTCTACTCCAAAAATTTTTTTTTTTTGCTTAAAATTGAGGTCGTTTCTTTAAAATATTTAATTAGGTTATTTTTTTTCTTTGTTGAGTTCTTTATATACCCTGGACACTAGTCTCTTATCAAATGTATGATTTACAAATATGTTCTCCCATTCTTTGGATTGTCTTCACTGTCTCGATGGTATCGTTTATAAAACAAAAGTTTTCAATTTCGATGAAGTCCATTTTATCTATTTTTTGTTGTGTGCCTTTGGTGTCACATCTAAACAACCACTACATAATCCAAAGTCAGAAAGATTTGCTCCTGTGTCTTCTGAGAATTTTATAATTTTAGCTCTTTCATGACCACTAAGTTCTTATACTGTCTGAGGCTTTGAGAATTCCTGTTAGCTGTTTGCTAGGGAAAGGACTGTGGGGCTGTTATCCTGGAGCTTCTTTCCCTTGCTCCCTTGGCAAGTCAGTCAAGGACCTTGACTCTGGGAAGCACTCGTTCTTCTTGCATATGTGTCTAGCTATTTTGCCATTTCTCTATTTCATTGTCTTTTTTTTTTTTTTTTTTTTTAAGGTAACGAATGAAGAAGACTTTATTAGGAAGTTGGACTGCAAACCTGATCAGCACCTGAAGGTGGTTTCTATTTTTGGAAATACCGGTGATGGAAAGTCTCATACCCTCAATCACACTTTCTTTTATGGCCGTGAGGTCTTCAAAACCTCCCCTGCCCAGGAGTCCTGCACTGTGGGAGTGTGGGCAGCATATGACCCAGTCCACAAAGTAGCAGTAATAGACACGGAAGGGCTCTTGGGGGCTACGGTGAATCTAAGCCAGAGAACACGGCTGCTGCTTAAGGTCCTGGCCATCTCAGACCTCGTCATCTATCGAACTCATGCAGACCGGCTGCATAATGACCTCTTCAAGTTCCTTGGGGATGCCTCAGAAGCATATCTGAAGCACTTCACCAAGGAGCTCAAGGCTACCACTGCCCGCTGTGGTCTGGATGTCCCCTTGTCCACCCTGGGCCCTGCTGTTATCATTTTCCATGAGACTGTGCACACTCAGCTACTGGGCTCTGGTGAGTAGATGGGGTACTTTGTCACAGATTGACTTTTCTCAGTACAGGGCAGCCATTGGGCTGCAGTAGCAATGTGATGGTTGCTACTGCAACCTTATATCTGCTTGAGAAGACATAAGGAAGTGTTTCCAGAAGGATGGAATGAACCAGCCATGCCAAAATCTGTTTATGGTCAGAGCGAGGATTGAGAATTGCCGAATGGCTTTGGCAAAATAGAGGTCCTGGTGATTTGTATAAGACCTCTTTCCCAAGGATGGTGGGTGTGAAAGCCTAATCAGAGTGGGATTGAGAGAGAATAGAAGAGTGAAGGTAATGAGTATATTCAACTTTTTCAAAGAGTTTTACTGTGAAGGGAAGCAGACAGATGAAATGATAGCTGGAGGCTGATGTGGGATTTCAAGGAATTTTCCCTTTTTAAAATTTAAGATGTGAGGTATGCGCAGACATTTGCGTACTGATGGGAATGAGTCACTGGAAAGGGAACAGTGCAGATGTAAGAGAGAGCCGGAGCATTGGAGTAATTCGCAAGAGGAAGGGGTGGCCTTAGGACCATGGACAGTTCATTTATAACAATGGGAGAGAAGGTAGAGTATACGGACACAGCAGCAGGTAAGTAGGTAGGTGTGAGGTGTGTGTGTGTGTGGAAGTTGTCTTCTTGTTTCTATTTTTTAGAAGAAAGATCATAGGAAGCAAGATCATCACCTGAGAGAGAGGATGAGGGAGCAGGTGGAGCAACAATAACTGGATGCAGGTGGAGACAATAGCGTTGGCCCCTAACGCAGTTACACTATTTACCTGTTTATTACATGCACAATGTCATGTGCTGAGCCCTAGGGCACCGAACTGCAAAAAAAAAAAAAAAAACCAAAACACTTCCCACCTTCAAATAAATCACAGTCTGGCTGAGGAGACTGCAGGTGTTCTGTAGTAAATGTAGGTGCTGGAGCTGTGGGAGTACAGAAGAGGGACACATTACATGAGATCTAGAACACAAAGAGGTGACCTTTGAACTCTAGAGAGTTGGCTAGATAGAGGAGGGGGTAGGGATGCTGTACGAGGAGCAAACCCCTAGTGGTTTGAAGGAGCAAGTTGTGTCCAGGGAACTGCAACTAGTTCTGCTATAGCTTCCCAGATTCCATTCTAGCCCCTTTCAGTGCACCCCCACACAGCATCCAGAGAAATCTTTTTAAAAGCTTAATTTATAATTTAGATCATGTCATACTCCTGCTTGCAACCTATCAGTGGCTTCCCACTACATCAAAATAAAATCCAGACTCCAAATTATGGTGTCCTCAGGCTAACTCCTGCCTTCTCACCTATAGTTTTTTTTTTTTTTTTTTTTTTTTTTTTTTTTTTTAGGCGAGGCAACCCTTGGTTGACCTCAGATTGCAAGGACCTTGTCAGCTTACAATCCCTTATTTTTTATTTTTCACGCCTACAGCACCTGGTCTTCCTAGGTGGTCTCCCATCCAAGTACTAACCAGGCCCAATCCTGCTTAGCTTCCGAGATCAGACGGGATCGGGCTTGTTCAAGGTGGCATGGCTGTAGACTGAACTCTTTCTCCAGTTATCCTCCTCCATTCCCTCCCCCTGCTCATTAAATGCTCTCCCCACTTCATGTGTGTGCATGCTTGCACGCCTACTCTGGTAGCCATACCAGCCTTTTCTCTGTCCTCACCTTTGCCTATGCTGTTCTTTTTGTCTGGGACACTCTGCTCCCAGCAAGCCATACTTTTTTTCAATTTCAACTCAACTCTCATCTCCTTGGAGCCTTTGCCAACCGTCTCGTGTAAAGTTGTCCTTCCTCCATTCTACTGGTTGTGCTCTTATTGCATCACCCTGTTCATTTGCGTCAGAGCACCTGTTGCCATCTGAAATCATCCTGTATGTTGGCTTACTTGATTTTCTTTTTTTCCCATTAGAATGGCAGCTCCACAGAGTCAGGAACCTTGCCTATCTTATTTATTGCTGTATCTAAAAAGCTTGGCTGAGTGCCTAACACACAGTAGGCTCTCATCAGATGTTTGCTGGATGAATAAATGAAGAGGCTCAGTGTGATTATACGAGGAGGAATGGTGGAGATACTCTGTAATCTGAGTGTGGATGGCTTTGACTCAGTCTTCAAGTATGACAGACAGCACCTCCTAAAGGATTTTAAGCAGAGAGATGTTCAGATCTCTGTTTTCAAAGGATCCCCCAGCAGCCTGTGGCAGGCTGAACTGGAGGCAGCCTGTTACATGCCTGGAGGCAAGGAGACCAGCAGGAGGTATCAAGGTTGTAGGTGAGAAGTGATGGGGGCTGAACCAGGGCAGTGGCAGTAGGAAAGAAGTGGACAGACTAGGGCCATCTTAAGGAGTTAGAATCTGAAGGACCTGGGTCTAGTGGGAAGACGAGAAATGTAAATGTTTCAGAATGGAAGAAGAAACTCATAGCAAGTGACTGCAAGGTAAGGAGAGGAGGTTGGAAATGCTGACGTTAGGATGCCTCCTGGGGTCAGCATTTTCATGCCACTTTGGATCTTTACAGCTTGATTGAGGGGAAGGTTTACTTTCCAGTAAAGGGTTTTAAAATAACCAGCTCTTAAAAAATAACTTTTCTTTATATCTCTTTCTTCTTCCTTTCTAGTTTTCTTTTTCTTTCTTTCTTTCTTTCTTTCTCTTTTTCTTTCTTTCTACTTCTTTCTATCTTTCTTTCTTTCTTTCTTTCTTTCTTTCTTTTTCTTTCTTTCTTTCTTTCTTTCTTTCTTTCTTTCTTTCTTTCTTTCTTTCTTTCTTTCTTTTTCTCTTTCTTTCTGTCTTTATTTTGTCTTTCTGTCTGTCTTTGCTTTGTGCTGTGCACTATGCTAGATTTTTTTTTTAAATAATATGCTAACTTACTGTATCTTTGTTATTCAGCTGAGTCAATAGCAGCCCATTTTACAGATGAAGAAACTGAACTGAGAGAGCTTAAGTTATGTAACCAAGAAGGTTCCAGCTAGTAAGTTGCAAACTTGGGATTCAAAACGAGGTCTTCTAACTTATAAATCCAGATGTTTCTGGAATACCACTCACTGCCGCTGCTTGAAACCTTGAGATGGAATTGAGGCAGCCAGAGTTTATGCAGGGTAGAAGGACCGGTGTCAGAATTGTGGGCAAATTGATAATTAAATTTTTCCTATCTTATAGACTTTCTGATTTTGTTTGATCATGTTCCATTTCTGGATAGAGGGTTTCTAGGTGGTAGTTAGTAGGCAAAGGAATTATCTCTGCTTTACAAATGAGCAGAACCAAGCTCCCATAATTGTTTGGGAACAGTGATTATATATCTAGGGACAAGCTGTGAGATGTGGTTTTGGGGGCAAGTGAAGTTGGTAAGGCTCCGCTGACCACGGGGATACTGCCTGCTCCTTCCTTCAAAACTTACAGCTACAGGAAGAGTTTAGGAGGAAATAGGTTTAGAGATTAACTGCAGAATTTTGGTTACTTCTCTTTGATGACTTGACTTTTAAATTTGAGCTAAAGCCATATCTCCAGTGTTAATAGAAGTGATTTTTTTTTGTTGTTAAAAATTAATGGAAATTTAAAAAGTTCTTGCAGCTTTTACCTCCAAAACTTTTATTGAATCCATTTGTACTACCAGTCCCCAAATTTCTAGATAATTTTTGGTGAAACTATGGGGAGGTTCGTATTCTCATACATTAGCAGTTACTTCACGGCTTCACCAATATAAGACCAGCATTTTCAAAGTAGCTATTTATTTTAAGTGTTGTTAGTAGTTTAGTGGTTAAATATGTCCACAGGATGGAAGACTATTTAGCTGTTAAAAAGAATAAGGAACTTCTCAGTATATCATGATAAGGACAGATACTTACAGTAGTTATTAAATGATAAAAGCAGTTGCATATACATATTGGTAAGTGTAGGAAAAAAGTGAAAAGGTAGACGTTGAATTTTAGTTACTTTTGGGAAGTAGGAGGGAGCAGAGGACATTTTTCTCTTTGTATTTTGAATTTTTTATGAACAGATTAAAAAACTCTTCCTTGAAGTATAACGCACATACAGAAAAGTGCACATTATATCAAAAATGTAAAACGTGATGAATTTTCACAATCTGAATGTACCCGTGAAATCAGGACCAGATCATGACACACCAGCACCCTTCATCGAAGCTCTTCTCAGGCTCTCTTCTAGGCAAGAGTACCCTGAGTTCTAACAGCATAGATGGTTTCACTTGTTTATGTCTTTTATATGGAATCAGACTGTGTATTACTTTCATAATGAAAGATAGGTGACTTTTTGTTTTTAAAGGAAAGTTACTGTTCATGTCCCTGTTTCTGCTTGTCCAGATCACCCATCAGAGGTGCCAGAGAAGCTCATCCAGGACCGGTTCCGGAAGCTGGGTCGCTTCCCTGAAGCTTTCAGTTCCATTCACTACAAGGGAACAAGGACTTACAACCCTCCCACAGACTTCTCTGGGCTTCGGCGTGCTTTGGAGCAGCAGCTAGAGAACAATACCACCCGTTCTCCCCGGCACCCAGGAGTCATCTTCAAAGCCCTGAAGGTCAGTTGGCTCCTGCCCCTAGTGCTTCTCATGGAGGTACCAGTGGGTGGTGAGAACACTCAGTTCTCCAGCTTTAGTTTGGTGCTGGTGATTGGAAACCTGGCCTGGAAAGAGGTTATAAGAAAAAGAAGCACATGAGTGCAGTTTGCACCTGTCAAATGATCTCATCTTGCTAGGAGCCACAAGTACAGAGGAATCTTGGCTGATAGTTAAAAAGTGACAGGTCTTCATCTTAGAGAAAAACTAGGCTTTTAGGGAATAGGAAAAAGCATTCATTTCTGAGTGGTGTGGCTGACCTCGTGTTGAGGCTCAGTTATCTGGACAGCCTTGGTGCTTTTTCTTTATATGAACTCTGCCTTTTTTTTTTTTAACCTAAATTAATTTATTCCAGAAGGCAACATTTTATAATCACTATGAATGGAAAACTAGTATCACAGGTAGAAATTTTGCCAAGACAAAAAACAAAAACAGATACACAATAACAATAATTGCTGTTTATTAGGTACCAAAGTTCAGAGGACCATATATGGATTCGTTCATTTAATCTTTATATCAACTCTGTGAGCTCAGTACTATTACCATCCTTACCTTGCAGATGAGGAAACCAAGGCATAGAGAGATGAAGTTATTTCACATAGTTCCTAAGTGGCAGCAGGCGTAAACCCTGGTTGTTTACTCTAGAGCTCCTTCTCATAACCAGGAAGACTCTTAACTCTCAACAAATAAAATACTATATTATTTCCTCACTAGAGACTGTTGCTCATGGAAAGCTCTGAGACTGGGACTTGTTTTTTCTCTATTTAAAAGGGAGATTAGCAGCAAGTGTTCAGGAGATGCTAAAGATACAGGATTACCTAAGTGAGACTTTCCTCTTAACAGAATCTGAAATTTTGAAAAAGAATTGAAAGGAGACTAATTTCTGCTGTGGAATTTGATAATGTTATTCAGTGTATCACCAAAATCATGTTGTATGCCATCTAAAATTCATCTTGTATACACCATTGATGTGTGGCCTACCTTTTGGGAAACCTCTCTAAGCATTGTGTCTTCCTCTGTTACAATCTTGTGTATCCCAACAGTGATATCAGTGTATTGTTTTGATAATACACCAAAATCCCATTACAAAGCACCTTGCTGTTCCAGTTTCCCCTGTCCTGATAATAGATGGCACTTGCTTCTTTGTAACAGAGGCACTGCCACCTAGGTCGGCTGTGAGCCCTTCAGCCGTGACAGGCACTGTGTAACCCATTTGAGGCCCTCTAGGATTGATTAATCTGTTGTTCCTTCTTTATCAAACAGCATCTTAATTTAAGCCTCACAGGTATCTATATAGGTGGTGATCACTGCTGTACTAGATAGCATCAGCTCACTCCTACAGTGGTACAGCTACTCTACCAATTCTACATTTTTATAGCCATCAACAGACCAAAAAATCACTGGAACAGTGGCAGTGCTGGGAACAGATGATATAATTGAAAACCGTGACTTGAGGTATTACTGATTATTGAAAATTGCCATTTTAGAATTGATCAGGTAATCTCAATGAAATTTTGATGTCTTATCACACATGCATTGGTCAAAGCATTCCCTGGGCCTAGTGATAGCTGAGAAGAGTTTTCCCAAAAGAAATTTAGAAGTTGTTGATATCTTTATGGGAATAAGAAATCTAATTTTGGAAGTTTGTCTGATGATCCATTTATGTTGCATTTGTCTAAATTCATATCCTCTGGCTTATGTAAGTGTAGAAAATGTTGGCTACACAGTAGAGTATAATGATGGAAACAAAGACCACCCATAATAGCCACTGTTAACACTGCCCTTACAGAATGTGTTCTGTGCATTAAAAATATATATACTTTTTCATATTATAGATGTAAATTTGTCATCTTTTTCTCGTGTAATATCATAAACATTTTATTATATTATTAGAAGGTTTTTCTGAGTTATTTTGATAGTTGTACAATATTTCATTGTCTGGATACATCAAAATAACAAATAACAAGTATTGGACAAGAGATTATTAGTAAATTTTCTTTACTGTAAATAACACCTAACATAAATATTTATATTTATGATATAAATAACAACTAAATATCATAAAGCTCTTTCTATATCTGGAATTATTTTTCTAGGTTATATTTTGTTGAAGTAGAAGATTATGTTAAAGGGTATGTGTATGTATATATACATAAACAGTGAATATCACATATCTATCATTTCACATAGTTGGATACAGCATCTGATTTTAAACATTTTTGCTTATTTAGTGACTTTTTTCCATTTTGCTTATTTTAGTATTTCAATGATTTTATTTCAACACAATCTTTTATTTTTACTGTATTCTTTATTTTACCTTACTTTGTAATAAATTCATCAAATCGATCCCTGTGAATACTGCTTACTTTTTGTGCACACCTCTGTGTTGTAATGGCTGCAGGCTTAGGACAGAGGCACAAGAAAGGAAGGCTTTTGGGGCAGTCCTTGCAGGTAGGGGATCTGGAGAAAGGACAAGGAAATGTTGACAGGAAGATTGGAGCTAGGGATTTGAGGATGCCTGGAGGGTTAGGGGATAGAGACTGAGACCGGAAGGGGTAAGAAAAGGGGGTTCCCTTAAAGCCAGGCAGGCCCTAGTTTACACAGGAACAAATTTTGGGCACATGTTGCTTTGCTTAATCCATTGAGTTTAAAAGGTTTGCAGTGGGGCACAATATAAACAATTAGTGAATCTGGGTAAATTGTGTATAGGCGTTCCTTGTACTATTCTTGCAACGTTTCTATTAGTTTGAAATTATATATCAAAATGAAAAGTTACTCCCCAAAACACATTTGTGGTTTTTACATAGTGGTTGCTATAGGCCAGAAGTTTTTGTCCCCTCAAAATTCATATGTTGAAATCCTAATGCCCAGTTACATGGTTTTAGGGAAGACTTTGGAGATAATTGAGTGGAGCCCTCATGAATGAGATTAATGCCCTTATGAGAGAAGCCCCAGAGAGCTCCCTGGCCCCTTTGGCCATGTGAGGACACAGTGAGAAGTCCCCATCTATGAACCAGAAAGCGGGTTCTCACCAGAGCCTGACCATGCTGGCGCCCAGATCTTGGACTTCCAGCCTCCAGAACTGTGAGAAATAAATTTCTGTTAAGCCACCCAGTTTCTGTGGTATTTTGTTATAGCAGCCTGAATGGACTAAGGCAGTGGTTGGTTAAAAACTTGGGCTTTGGAGTCAGACAGATTTGTGTTGGAATCCCAGTTCTGCTTACCATCTGCTTGGTTTTGGGAAATTTGTTCGTTCATTCATTCATTGAACAGGTAAATGAGTGCATTATGTGCCAGGTAGAGTTTGAGGTGCTGGAAATATAATGGAGTACAAGATAGACAACAACCATTGCGTTTCCCAGGACTCCTTCAAACCTTTTTCTCATCTGTACAACAGGGGTACTGATAGAATGTTCCTAATGAATTTGAGGTGGAGATTAAATAGAAACAACATACTTTAAGAAACAAAGTACTTAGTATATGGTAAATGCTCAACAAGTGTTAACTATTGTGAATATTAAGGGAAACTATGAAAAATGATTATATTTGAATAATTCATGAAATACATTACTACTAATTAGAATTTGAGATTAAAACATATTTAGATGTACTGGCTACTGGCTTTGTCATGACTCAGAGGACTTAAAAGTGAAGATGGCACCCACCTATTGCAAACATTCTCCAAAGAAGCCGAATCCCTACTATGTTATATAAAGGGCTATAAATCTGATCAGTATGAATTTTGATGACTAGGCCAATGGCTGGGTTAATGTTTGAGTAAGACCATCAGGAACACTGAGTGCTGTAAGTAGTAATTAGTGCAGAGATTTTACCCTCAGGAGTCTTGGATGGCCTACTCCAGGTCAGTTTGTTAGGCACTTTTGAGAAAAATAGTTGTACTGTATTCTTATGAGGTGATAGGAACCATGAAGCTTTCTGTGATTAAATTGAGCCTGGTCAACTGGAGTTCTGATGATTCTCGGTAACTGGTGTCCTCAGGGTTTCACCTGGACCCAGTATTTTCTATTCTCTGAGGTAGGGGCTGTGCTGTACTGAGGTGTGGGACCCACTGCTTCTGTCCATGGGAAGGAGTTGTCTAAGAATTATTTTTTAGGCTCTCCCCAGGGAATTGTTGGGTGCTTACAACTTACTCAAATCCTTGAAAAAATTGTTTTTGTCCTTTTTTGGTCGTTGTTTTAATTCATCTACTTCAAATTAGAAGTTGTCAATGCTCTGATTATCACTAATAGAAAGCTACCTTTAAGGTCTGCATTAGGCAAATGGACCTAGTAGAGTTTTATTGCTGTTAAAATATATTCTAACTGAAGTCTTCAGCGTTGATAGCAGTGTGCAATATGGCTGTCTATTCTTCTCCACTTGTTTTTTATTTTGTTTAATGTTGTATTTATTTTTGCAAGTAGCCTTGAATCCTTTTTGGCACAAAAGATGGGGATGGGCATAAATAGGTAAATTATCGACGCCAAAATAACTTGTTTGGCTTTCTGTTTCTCCCATTTTTTCCTTTCTCCGTGGTGTTCTTTACCTTATCCAGTTCCTCACTAACTTACCAAATAAACACTCTCAGAAGGCTAGGGATATGTTCTAATGTGATTTATATGATTTTTTTCCTATAGGATTTTCTCTATTTTAGATAAAATATACAGGAATATTGTTAGGGATAAAATACAAACCCTTTAGAAAAATGGAGAGACAAATCACTTAAGAGGCAATCAAAACTGTGATGCACAAATACAGAAAGCTCAACTCTCCTAGTAATCAAAGAAATAAAAATTAAAATCAGAACCATACAAGGGCAAATACTGAAAAGTCTGGCAATAAAATGTCAAAAAGGATACGAAGCAGCATAAACTCTTATAAACTGCCAGTTGAAGTTAAACTTAGTACAACCACTTTGAAATGTAATTTATAAATATCTAGTATAAATAAAGACATGTGTAATATATATTCTATAGTTATATCATTTCTAGGAATTTGCCTTAAAGATACTCTTCCACAAGACCAGAAAGAAACCTATGTGAAGATGTTAAGAGCAGCATTCTTTGTAATAGCAAAAAAATGCAAACTAAATGTGCAAAAAATAGGTAAATTGTTTTATTTTATGATCCTTGCTACTTATTTTAAAAAGAGAATTGGGGCCATAATGTATGTATGTGCAGCTATATATGTTGCTTTTTTTCATGTCACATTGAAGCCCAGCATTTTTTCCATGCCATTAAATATTCTCTTTTTGTAAACATGTTTTTTAAATAGCTGCATACTATTCATTTATATGGATGGATCATTTTTTACATGTAGTAATTCTGCCCTTATTTTAATAGTGGTTTCCATTTTTCCTTATTATATTTTCCATGTATTTAAAGGTATTGTCCACATTCTACCTCTTTCCTTAGGGTAGATTATAACAACTTCCACTACTACTGCTGGCCAACCTGTATAGATTGCTTTCTAGATGCCATGTACTGTGCTCTGCACTGCACATATATTAATTCATTGAACCCTCATACCAACTCTGTGAGGTAAAGAAATGGAGGCACTGAGAGGTAATTAATTTGCCTGAAATGACTTATCTACTCAGTGGTGGAGAATTTAACCAGTTAGTCTGGGTCCCAGGTCTGTGCTTTTAACTCTGTGCTATATTCCTTCTCAATAGTTATTTCACTTCTAAGAAGGTCAGAGGATGTGGTCATCTGTAAAGGTTTCTGATACATATTGCTAACTGCCTTTAGAAAGAGCATTCCCATAAGTTGTATTTGAATGTTTGGTTATTTTAATTGGAAAAAAAGTCATTTTTTGAATTTAAAAGCAATGTATGTTCGTGATAAACAATCCAAATACTACAGAAATGTGTACAGTTATGAGTTAAGTCCCTTTTTCTCCACTCCTCCCTTACTCTGTGATAATCATTGTTAATATTTTCTTGTGTATGCTTCTAGAAGTTTTCAGTGCTACATGTGTGCATATATATAATGTGTATATTTTTCTCCCTAATAAATGGGATCATAGAGAATTAAGTCCTTTTCTCCTTCCCCATATTCTCTTCTCATTTTGCAGATAACCATTCTAAGTAGTTTCTTATACATGCTTCCAGAAATTTTCAATGCTATATAAATACATGTATACACACATATACACACATACACTTTTCTCTTCATACATGGGATCATACCATTCATACTGTTCTAACTGGCTTTTTTCCACTTAATTATGCATCTTGATTATCTTTCTATATTAGTACACAATATACATACCTCATTCTTTTTAATGCCATTGGTAAACTTTTAAAAAGTTATCAGTTGTATCTTATCTATGAGATTCTACCTGATTGATATAGCACTATCATTGGATTAAAAGGGAGCCTAAGCGCTACTTTTCACATTCATTATTGAACAAGAAATGCGATTAATGAGAAAAGTCAAAGAGTTTGTAGTGTGTGTGTGTGTGTGTGTGTGTGTGTGAGAGAGAGAGAGAGAGAGAGAGAGAGAGAGAGAGAGAGATCTGCAGTCACTTTCTGCTCTAGTGGCTTGCTGTATGTGTCCCGATTAATCCTGCTGACCTGATCACTCTTCTGCCATTCAGCCACATTATGGTCCAGGCCCAGCCCCTTTTTTCCAGCTGCGTTATTTCCTACTTTTTGACCACTCACTCCTTTGCTCAGGTTCCATGGTAGTAACAACCCAGATATCTACAAACAGAGTATACCCTCAATGAGCAGGAAATCTGTTTAAAGAGATGCCCAGATCCCTGTGAATAAGGGAATTGAATATTGAATTACTGTTGGCTGTATTTACATTTCCAGATAATCAAGAGGACCATTTAAAAGTTGAATTTGTATAGGTTTTATACAATACCTTCTTTAGCCTCTGATCTCTAAATGTAAAAACTGACTTTCCAATTCTGTCACATCAGGAAGCATCTCTTAAGTATTTATAAAGTTATATTTTGTTGGGGGTGGCATCATTGATTACATAAGAGTCTCCATTTTGAATCAGAAAATGCACTGCTAGCCCTTGATGACTGGGACTAACCTTTCAGGTTCAACAGAAAGCTATACTGTTACCAAGACAACTAAAGTTCAAGATCATCTGGTCTCCAGGCAACCTTTTCCAGACTTACCTCAAATGCTTTCCCAAGCTTTTTCAGGAGAGGTCCTTCCCTGGCTATCTCTTATAGCTTTGGGACCTCGGGAGGAGGAGAGCCCAAGAAACCCTGGAATGATGTGAGGTTTGGAATTTTTGAAAGACAAAGTATATGATTAGGTTGATGGTATCCATGCTGAAAAGGAACAATCAGGTTATAGAGGAAGAAGGACAATTTCTCCTTGCCTTTGTATCTAAAACACTAACATCAGGTTTTTAAAAAATTGGTTACTGTTATACTCTCTTACTCTTGAGCGTCCTCCTGAACCTCGTCAAGGTCTGATTCATTACTAACTGCCAGCTCTTCGGTGACTTATGAGGGAAATGAGATGTTCTTTGTGTTAACCAGCATTTCAGAGGATGGGTGACCAGCGTCTGAAATGATGAGGCTGGTTATTGTAAGAGTTCTCTTTCTGATGTCATAAGAGGTTACTGTTGCCTTGGCCAGCATAAGCCAACAGTTAATTTGTCTAGGGCAGTTTCTATAGCACATGTTCCATGGGAATCAGGCTGCAGATTGTTTCATGCCAACCCTCGAGATTCTTAGAAATACACCCGTATTTTTCAGAGAAGTGAACCAGGCCACTTGAGTTTTGGAACAGAAAGAACTTTGTGATGTCACTATTATTGGGCTGTAATTTTATATTTCCTGGGGAGTGGCATCCCCCCGAATTCAACCCAGCTGTTGAACTCATGCTGAATATGATTATTTTCCCTACGACAAAGTAGTACTTAGGTTATTCATTTAGTTACCTGTTTAAAAGGAAACACTCTGGGGCTAAATATACTCTTCTCTACTTTTCCTTCTCTCTACCTCTTTCATAGCTTCTACATTCCTTTGTTATCTCTTTCTTTCTCAATAAGCATCTTTTTGCAGCTAAATACAGCAGGTACTTGAATAACATAGTTTTCTTCAACGTCATTTTGTTATAACATTGGTGAGATGCCTTAGGATCTTAACTCTTGTTTATATCAATTAGCCTATGGTAAAATTGGGTTCGTTATACATCGTTTAGCTTGAAGTCACAGACCTAATCAAAGACGTTAAGTGAGGAATTACTGTATTCACCCACACATACAAGCAGCCATGAATACTAATGAACTATCTTAGGAAGGAGAGAAATTCTTATATCTCCTGTGTTACCTGGATTAGGTAGTGAGAGTATCTAAGGAAGAAAATAAGAAAATTCTCAGCATACAAAACAATAAAAATGGCAATAATAGCAGCTAATGTTTTCTGAGCTCTCAGTCTATGCCAACTGCTCTCATAGGTAACTTCATTTGATCCTCAGTGACGACCCCTATTGAGGAAGACACTACTAGCATCCCCATTTTATGGATAAGAAAACAGGCACAGAGTGCGAAGCTGCCAACTACAAGCCGAAGTGATTCTGGGGGAGGGGGAGTCTCATGTTTAATTTCTGCAAATTTTCCATTCAGTTTCATACTCTATCCATGTTTGTTTTTTATATAAAAATAACTTTCTTCCCAAATCTTTCAGTAAATTGATGCCTTAGAATGGTAATGCTCTGTTTCTCACCACCTTGCCCTAGAGTTAGGCACACACCTGTTTGAGAAATACAGCCTTAAGAGCTACCAGTAATTTGGCCAATCAGGGAGTAGTTAGCCTTAAATTTGAGAGGGTCTGTGGCCTAGGAGGAAGTCTGGCTCAGCAGCAGAGCCAAGGTGAGGAGGAGTGGGCAGGGGTTGGAGTGTGCGCTTGGTGCTGGGGCTTTTCATTCCAGAGGTCCTGGTTGAGTTCCTGTTAGACCTTTGCTAGGAGTTAGAGGAGGATACATAGGTAGAAAACTTCTAGTCTGGGAGATGAGATACATACAGCAGGCCCTTAACTTTGCATCATTGCTAATTACTCAACATCTAGTTCAGTTTTGAAACAACAGACTTTTAGAGAAGACAGAGCATAGTGTGTGCCTAAAGTGGTTGGTGGGAAGTCTTCATGGAAGAGGTGAGACCAAAAAGATCCACAAAGAGTGGAACACATTAAGAAAGAGAGAGGACAGTGTAGGCTAGTGAGCGATTCTACTTCCCTTCTCATTTATGCTCATTAATATCCATATATATTCATTTATATTCTCTCTCAAAGTCTTAATATTTTCCCTAAGTTACTCTTTACAAAATTACCCTCAAGACGAGAGGACTTATATATATTATTATTTGTCAGACCTTTTTTTTTTGGTCTGAGTCAAGGATTGCCACTTGGTTGGCCATCACTGGCAGATGGGCCTGTGTGTTTTCCTTGCAGAAGCTGAATTTCAATGCCTTTAGGTGAGTCATGCACCCTCAGTCTGACAGATTCCTTGTCACTACTCTTGTCTTACACCTGACCTGACTTGACATTGCTATCACTTGCAAACTTGAGTTTGCAGTTCATGGTGTTAAGACTTCATTGAAAAAAGGGAAAGGAATTTTAACAAATAAGTTCTCATTAAAAGAAATTACCTTCAGAGCTTGAGAACCTTAGTTTAAAACCTAATCTGCTTCTTTTCCACAACTCATCCTAAAATTTCTTTTGCCTTTTTACCAAAGTAACATTTTATCCTGTTGTTTTAGACTACTTTTCCTTCCCTTCCTGTGAATAGTGCCTGGCTGCCTCAGCATGGGAGATTGAAAGTTAGAAGAGATTGAAATATACTACGTGTATTTAATGATTTTAATATTTCAAGAGATTGAAATATACTACGTGTATTTAATGATTTTTTTAAAGCCCAGAAAGCCCATTTCTGTTTAATTTATATAACTTTTTCCACTGCATGTGACTAAGGGCCTGACAGGAAAAAATCAGCTGAGGAATACTTTCAATATAAAGTAATGAGTGAAAACAGAGGATTAGAAACGAAAGTGCCTTTCAACATAAAATTTTCAGTTTGCCTCTGCCAATACTTTATCTTTCTTCTTGGCATTTATTTTGGCCCTTTGCTGTCTTTTAGGTTATTGTAGTTGATTAAAAGCTGCCAAACGCTACAATAATTCTTCCTTGTTTTTCGGCTGATGACATTTTTTTCTATACTGAGATAGTTCTGTGGCCTAGTAAACTCCAGATGCGTGCCTGTGGTTAGAACTGGGATAGAAGCCCAGGAAACTCCCAGCTCACTGCTCAGCTCTGCCTCTGGCTTAAACATGAAACACCTTCTTGAGTCTTGGTTTCTTGGTCTCAGCTTCACAAGGATGAAGTGGTGATTAGTCAATATCCGTGCTGGTTTTAAATGAAAGACTGA
The DNA here is from genome assembly GCF_000325575.1 of Pteropus alecto. NCBI lineage: Eukaryota > Metazoa > Chordata > Mammalia > Chiroptera > Pteropodidae > Pteropus > Pteropus alecto. The sequence continues at coordinate 1,762,469 of NW_006494609.1, read as the reverse complement.
GTGTGTGAGGTGTTTATAAGCTCCAAGGTATTAGGAGAGAACAGTCACTTTGCTTACTTCTGACCCCTCAGAAAAATGGGCTGGTTCTTTCTGAGGTTTCCTGTGGTGAGGATTGGTGCAAGTTGGGCCAAGAAGGTTGAAGTCATTGGGTTCCCTCTTCCTTCCATGGAACCTGTAAGAAATAAGCCAGCAGTGAGAGAACCTTAGAAAGGCAAGTAATGGAAGGGCCAAAGCACAAGGCTCTCTGCTGAGTGCCTTCATGTCACCTTCCCTCCTCGGCAGGCATTGAGCGACCGCTTCAGCGGTGAGATCCCCGATGACCAGATGGCGCACAGCTCCTTTTTTCCAGATGAGTACTTCACCTGCTCCTCCTTGTGCCTCAGCTGTGGGTAAGTGAGGGCAACTGTCTCCCCACCCTGGGAAAAGAGACTTAGAATGGTGCTTCTCAGACTTCAGTGGGAATGCAAATCATCTGGGATCTGGTGAAATTATGCGTTCTGACTTAAGGGTGGGGTGGTGGGACCTGAGATGGTGATTTTCAAGTTCCCAGGTGATCCTGGAAGTTGCGGGACCACACTTTGAGGTTGAGGGGATTCCAGACATGTGGTTATAAAGAATTCTCCTGAAGATTCCAACATGGTTTAGATGTGAAATTGACTGGCTTCTGGTTTGGTCAGTTTTTACTACGGAAAACTTTAAGTTGCCTATTTTTCTATGTTTCTCCTATCAGGGCTTTCAATTATAGTTATTCCATTTATTCAACTAATATTTGATAGCTAGTCCAATGTGTGCAAAGAACTGTGGTGTCAATCCTAGTTGATTCACTATGAGAGCAAATGCTTAGAGCACATTAGAATCATCCTGGGAGCTTTCAGAATTATGCAGGCCTGGGCCCCACCTCCAGTGAGCCTGATTTAATGGATCTGGGGTGGGGCCTTGGCATTGGTGTGTTTAAAAGGCTCCTCAGATGATTCTACTGTGTAGCCTGAGTTGAGAACATTGTGTTAGAGCAGTGCTTCTCAAATTTCAATCTGTGTTTGCATTACTTGGGATCTTGTTAAAATGCAGATTATGGATAGGCTGGTCAGTGGGATTCTGCATTTCTAACAAGCTCCTGGGTGATGCCTATGCTGGTGGTCTGTGGACCACATAGTTTGGTACCAGGGATCAGAGCAGTGATTCTCAAATTTGAGCATGTATCAGAAAAACATGAAGGATATGTTAAAACAAATTGTTGGGCCTCACCCCCACAGTTTGAGTTAGCAAGTCTGGTTGGCGTAGGGCCTGAGAACTTGCATTTCTGATAAGTCTCCAGGTGATCCTGATGTTGCTTATTGGAGACTCTACTTTGAGGATCACTAGATTAATTTGAGCTGTTGATGGCTATGAAATCACAGTTTGGTGACTTGTCTGATGGAGCCCAGGGGATTTAAATGCAGTGTGTCACAGTCAGATTGCATTCTTCCTGTTGTGTAGACATTCCTGACCCACCCCTTCACCACTAAATTTTTTCCTCACATCGGGACCACTGCCTGTGTCCTCCACATTTGCACATCTACAGGAAACCTGAGCCTTTTCTATTATGAATGGCCTTTTTTTGTGGAACCCTGTAGGCCATGTGCTGGGCGCTGAACCACTTTGGCTCTGGGATTATTATAGTCTGGGCTCTGGAGAACTAAGGATTGTCTTGGACAGAGGGATATTAGTTGCCATTGTGGCTTAGCTTCCTTTTGCTTTCCCATCAGCCCAGCATGAGGGGTTCAGGCTCTGTTGGATCATCACTTTTCCATTCTAACTGAGCCTCACCAGGGTTTCCAGAACTTTCCCTTCTATCATAGTGAAATTCTAAAGTCCTGACCTCTGTTTTTGTGTTATCGGGATGACAGAGCTCACTGTTCATTAGGAAGGTTTTTTGTCTGGCTTAAGGCTTCTCTTAATGCATTGCCAAATATTGGGGCTTAGTTTTTGTTTGGCATCTTAGCAGCCTGTTCTGGTGAAACTTATTTTATGCTGTTTGGAATTTTGAGTTTCTTGAGAGCCGTTCAGGATTTACCTCTTGTCAAGGTATTATCTTCTTGTTCCTCTCTTCCTACTGAGGGGCCAGGTAGTTTTTCTGTTTCTTTCTTTCTCTTTTTCTCCTCGTAATAATTCCTTTACCTCTGTAGAGATGTTGATTGCAAGTATAAGAGAGTCATGTGGGTTCTTGATACAAACTGTCCTGTCTGTGCTCAATATTTGGGGCCTAGTTAATAACCAAGGTCTGGTTTGGGCCCTGTGTCTGGCTCAGAATCAGATTCTTCTGCGTAAGTGGCATTGGCTCCTTTAGCTGCCTCACTGTCAGCTTTTGGGCTTCACTCAGGGCTGGATGTAAGAACAGCATGAATCATGGGAAAGAAGGAGTACCTCATGAAGCCAAGAGCCGCTGCAGTTACTCCCACCAGTATGACAACCGAGTTTATACCTGCAAGGTGAGTCTTCTGAGGTTCTCCCTGCTCTAGCAGCTGGCTTGCTGGTCGCACTCTCCTTTTGGAAAGACTGGCTTGGGGCCACCTTTGCTGCATCTCAAAGTATTTGATATTCAAATTGAATATCTCTGGAACTTCTCAGATCTAGCCAAAAGAACTCATATCTGTTGCTCTGCCCGCCCCCCGCTTAAAGCTTATTTTTTCCCTTATTCTGTTGAGCTTATATGCAAGAGTCCTATACATTGATGATTTGTCCTTCTTAAGAATAGAAATGCTCTTCATGAATCTGGTTTTGATTGATTTCTCCTGTCTGTGACAAGGGCGTAATTTCCAGCTCGGTTTTGGGGCTCAGGATAGGTACACATTCAATTCATGACCATTCAGGGTACTGGCTTCTTTAGAGAAATGAGCTTTCTTCTGATGTGCTAACCTCGGGGTCTGTAAACTCTCCGCTGGAATGGTTTGTGGGGAGTGGGGCTGGACAGGGACATGAAGAGGCCAGGGGGTCTGGTGTACAGAGAAGAAGCTGGCAGAGTGCTCCATGTTTCAGGCCTGCTATGAGAGAGGCAAGGAAGTCAGCGTAGTGCCCAAGACATCTGCTTCCACCGACTCCCCCTGGATGGGTCTTGCAAAATATGCCTGGTCTGGGTGAGTTTAAATGACATAGCTAAGGGTTGTTTGTTGTGTTCGTCTCCCAGGTGCCTGGCTGGGTAATAGTATCTGTTTACATTCCTTGTAGGTATGTGATCGAATGTCCTAACTGCGGCGTGGTCTACCGTAGCCGGCAATACTGGTTTGGGAACCAAGATCCTGTGGATACGGTGGTGCGGACAGAGATTGTGCATGTGTGGCCTGGAGTAAGAGCAGTTTTATTCATTCTCTTGTGTCATTCACTTGTTCACGTGTGTGGAAAAGCGGAACTTGTTTAGAATCAAGGTTAACCATGAATTTCAGTATGTTGGTGGTTTAGGAAGGCATGATCCAGAGAACCTTCTTGTTCTAGATCATTAATTACTTTCATTCTTTTTGCATAAATATTAGAAACACAACTTAAAATAAAATGAATAAAAATTGATCTATAGTTAAACTGTCTCAGCAAATGAAACTTCAGTTTTTCACATTCTCTTATTTTCCATATGCATGCTTGTAATTATAATTTATGTGCTGTTTATCTGCATTTTTCTTACACCACAATTTTATTTCTACGTTGCTTCCACTTTTCATGATTCTCCTATGTGGTGACTTTGTGATATTCTGTCTCGTGTAATAGTTTGATTCCCCGTTCCCTTTTTAAGCATTCATGCTGTTTATAAGCTTTTTTTTTTAAATCAAAGAAAATGCTTATAGTGACCATCTTTATATAAGAAAGCCTTTTTCACGAGGGGAGGGGGAATTTTCTTGAAGTACATTCTAAGAAATGGGCTTACTGTAGACTCTATTTTTTAAATTTGACTTTTGAATTCAAGATGTTAGAAAAACAAATCTCTTTATGAGGCATTGATATATTGCTTTCATTCTGTATTAAACCACAATTCACACTTGGAATAACCCATAAATTACAACACATTCAAAACCTTTTCCCTTCATGAAAATGATACACAGTTTTCTCTAAAGGACTTACTTGGTGATGTTCCTCTGGCTGGGTGATTCCTAAAGCCACTGGTAGGCCAAAGAGGCCTACCTGCACATCCACCTTTGAGCTTTCCTGGATCCTTCAGGTACCAGAAAACTGACGATTTCCTTATTTCATTCCTCTTCTTTCCAGTTTCCAGCCCCGCTGAAATTTGTTACTACAGTGTGCTCTTGTGTTTGGAGCCCACCCCCTTGGCATGATGGTCCAGGCCATCCTGTTCCAAGGATTTCATATAGCTTCAAACTAGTATAACTTTCTCACAAGGCTTTTTAATGACTAATGTCTTCTGTTTTTTGATCTGCATTAATTCTTTTTTGTAAAAGCTATCGTCTTTACAGCTAGGTAGTTTATATTCCAAGAAAACAGTTTATATTCCAAGAAAACAGTGATACTGTAGTTTACTGTGAGGCTGTACTCCTGATTGTCCTGGGGATTAGGGAATACAGGCTACTCCTCTTCTGTTCACTCACTCACTCATTCATTCATTATTTCAGCACATGTTGAGTATTGTGTGCTCATAATTGAACTAGATACTTACAAAAATCCAAAACATGAAAAAGATCGACTTTTGTACTCAGAATTCACAATCTACTAGGGAGTCAAAGACATAAACACATGGAGATAGGCTTCCTGGAGATGCACAAATGTTAGAGGAACTGAGAGGAAGGGCTTCTAACCCAGCCTCGGGTGGGGGGGCTTCCTACACAGGTGGTGGTGTCTTTACACAAGTGTCTCTTGGATTGTAGTTTTCATATGGGCAAAGTAAGTCCTGAATTGAACAGTTGTGCACCAGGTTTTACAGTCACCTTGAAGAGAGTATATCAGTAATGAGTGGTTTGTGTGAAATTGCCTAGAAACCAGAGGGATTCCTGGTTTGTCCCATTTTTTCTCTGCCAGGGGGTTTGTGGTTCTGAGTCGGCCATAATGTGTGTGCAACTTACCCGAGACCTCCGACTCCTTGTGCTCAGAGCATGATGGGAGCCTGTATTTTTATTTCAGACTGATGGCTTTCTGAAGGACAACAACAATGCTGCCCAGCGCCTCTTAGACGGGATGAACTTCATGGCTCAGTCTGTGTCTGAGCTTAGCCTTGGGCCCACCAAGGCTGTGACATCCTGGCTGACAGACCAGATCGCGCCAGCCTACTGGAAGCCCAACTCCCAGATCCTGGTATGGTGTGGCAGGGCAGTCTGGTATCCCTGGCATGACTTGTTTGCCTTGTGCCACTTCACTGTGCCCTAAGCTTGTTCTGTGAGGGAGGCGTGCAGTTTCTCTCCCAGAGTATTGGAAATGTGGGATACACTGAGGCAGCCAGTGTCGCCTTTGCCCACCGATTTCCTTTTATGTTATTCTGCAAGTATTTTATTTATGGTGGATTTTAGTTTCCTTACCTACAAACAGTTCTTATTGGTCAGATGTCTAAGATCATAGAATCTGGAGGAAAAGAGTCTTTAGAGGTCACTTAGGGTCATATTCAGCTTGATACATCTCTACAGCACCCACAGTAAAGGAGCACCCAGCTTTGGCCCAAATACTTTGTGAAAGGAAACTTTCTCTTCACCAATTTCCCAGAGGCTTTTTTCAGAAGCTGTGAAAAAAATGATTTCTCATTGCTCTTCTGGCTAGAATTAGCCCTTCTGAGAACCCTATGACTCAGCCAAATGATCTGAGTGCTTTTCCAGGCTCTTCTTGGAAGAAAATGATAATCACAGCTGTGCTTCATTGGGGGCATTCCGTGTGACTGGAAGTATTAGGGCCCCTCCATTAGGACCGTCGGGGTCTTGCCGTTCCAAAATGGTCCTGTGGTCCTCCCCCTGGGTCTCACTGACTTTCTCAGCTGAGCAGACATGAACAATACCTGCCTTTTTTTGTTTTGGGCTTGGAACAGAGCTGCAGCAAGTGTGCTACATCCTTTAAAGATAACGACACCAAGCATCACTGCCGGGCCTGTGGGGAGGGCTTCTGTGATGGCTGTTCATCCAAGACGCGGCCGGTGCCCGAGCGGGGCTGGGGCCCTGCACCTGTGCGGGTGTGTGACAACTGTTATGAAGCCAGGAACTTCCAATTAGGTAACACGGGGCCCAGGAGCTGCAGGAGTAGGGGGGAACCTCTCTTCTGGGCACTGGGTATTGGGAACTGGGCTCCCATATGCTTAACCGTGTTCCTAACTGCATCACTCTTCTGAGAGCAGTTGCTCCCTTGGTCTTGGCCAGTCATTCTCTGAGCTCTGCATTTACAGAGTCCCGGGGGTGCTATTCCTCAAGGAGGTTAAACCTGTCCTGTTTACCAGAACAGGTTTCCTTAGAGAAGGTTCTAGGTTATGCTTCTCGAACCTTTCTGGCTTACTTTAAAGGAAAGTTATATAATAGCTCCAGAGGGTTGAGGTAAAGGACGTTAGTCATCCAGTTTCAGGGTCTGGGCTGGCCTGGCCCGCAGCCCGGACCCTTGTGCCCATTGCAGGACAGTACAGTGGTACCCTGGGAGGAGAATCCAGACGTGCTCTGCTGTTGCCCTGAGTTTTCCATTTGGAAAATGACTAAGAGCCAATGGCTTTTCCTTTATCATTGTCTACAGATGTTACTGAGGCACAGGCAGACGATGAAGGCGGGACGCTGATTGCTCGGAAGGTGGGCGAGGCCGTGCAGAACACTTTGGGAGCCGTGGTGACAGCCATTGACATACCACTAGGTGGGCCTGGCAGTGCTTCTCTTGGGTGTAGTGTATGTGGGATGAAAGGTTTAGGAGTGTCCCAAGCTGTCATTTTGTCAAAGCCTTGCAGACCTAGATTGAGTTGGGCAGCAGGGAGTTGACTGAAACCTGATGGATATTTGCTTACTTCCACTTACCTCAGGGGTTTTGTGTGTATCTGTGGAGGCCATCCTCATGCACCTATTGCTGCATAACAAACTACCTGAAAACGTAAAGGCTTAAAACAACCACCATTTCATCATGTCTCACAACTTTAAGTCAGGAAGGAAGGGTCGTTATTCTGCTACAGGTGGCATTGCCTGGAGTTATTACCTGACATTCCAGTGTGGCAGCTGGACTAGTCTCAAGGTGCCAAGCCAACCTCAGTTACATGCTGGGCTTTGGCAGGGATGCCTGGAGGTCTGGGTTCAGGAGAGCTCCCGACTGTCTCCGTGTATTCACCACATCTCTCCAATGTGGCTTTTCCAGTGGCAGTTGGACTTCTTTACGTGGCGGCTCAGGGCTCTAACAGCTAATGTTTCAAAAGACAAGAGGTAGAAGCTTCCAGTCTTATAAGGCCTGGGCCTGGAAATTGTCAGTTCTACCGAAGTTCCCGGTAGGCACAGAGCCTGCCTAGATTCGAGGGAGGGGCGGGAGTGTCAGAATTCGTGGCTGTCTAATCCACCACACCGGCCAAGCTTTTATTTATTTAGGATTTGAGATAGCGACTCACTTCTGGTTCTGAGGGGTACTTGTAACCCGGAGGAGAAGAAGGAGAGGAAGGGAAATGCACCAGTGTGCGGACGGCTTAGGCAGGGGCATCTGGGCTGGGGTGTCTCCCTTCGTAGGGGAGAGCCCAAGGACTCCTGGGTTGGTGGTGATGAAAATTGCTTCTAACAGAATCACTGGGGCTCATAAAATGAATAGATGATAAGCTTTTGACCCCAGGGTATAGGAATAGATAGATCTACCCAGGCTAGAAGCTCAGGTTGCATCTGCTCTCACAGGTAATGGGAGAGGCAGGGGCTGTCCTTGGCACAGAGAGCCCGCCAACTATGTTCACCAGTGCTCATCTGCTGTTGCGTCCCAGGCCAGTGCATTAGACACATTATTTCTTGTAATCCCCATAACTACGCTTGAAGGGTGGAAGGAAGCCAAGGCCCTGAGAAGTCACCTCTCTTAATCCTGCAGCTGCCAATTAACTCATGCTCAGTGGAACTAGGATTTGAATGAAGATACATCCTGACTCCAAAGTCAGACTTTTTACCATTATTCCAGTAGCTCTTAATGCAGCTGCACTTTAGGGTCACCTGGAAAGCTTAATTGAGACACAAATTTCAGCCCCAAAGATTCTGGCCTGGGTGGCATGGGGTGAAGACCAGGTGTCTGCATGTTTTAAAGGCCCATAGGTGATTCTGTGTGCAGTTGGATTGTGAGCCAGTGGAGTGTCTGAGGATGGATGCCTTCCTGCCCGGTGGGTCTTGGGGTGTTGGGTTCTGTGTGCCCCGCCCAACATGTTTCCTTCTCTGCCGCAGGTCTAGTAAAGGATGCGGCCAGGCCGGCGTACTGGGTGCCTGACCATGAGATCCTGCACTGCCACAACTGTCGGAAGGAGTTCAGCATCAAGCTTTCCAAACACCACTGCCGGGCCTGTGGACAGGGATTCTGTGACGAGTGCTCCCATGACCGCCGGGCTGTCCCTTCTCGAGGCTGGGACCATCCTGTCCGAGTCTGCTTTAACTGCAATAAAAAGCCCGGTGACCTTTAACCCCAGCTCCCTCTCCAAGTCCTTCACAATTCCTTAGGTTCTCAGGGTTAGAAACAGAAGTCTCATTGAGGTAGGCCCTCCTACTGGTCACCTGTTGTGGTGTGTATCCTCTCTGCTCATCCTGGGGCTGCTTCCCCATGGTGTGGGGAAGGGCAGATGGCAAGCTGGGGTGAGCCTGGCGGCAGGCCCGAAGGCATAAACCCCTGAGGGCAGGAGACTGAGCAGCTTATAGCAAAGGGGAATGAACCCGAATCCATTGCATTTATTTCAGTTAAAAATAATAAATATATGCCCATATAGACATACGAAAGGAATGTGGAGTATATTCAGGCTGCTGCTGGTTATGAGGACTTACCGTAAGTCTGTCCCCAGCACAGGGATAAGGTGGCAGTGGCAGCAGGTCTTCCCCAAAACCGAGCCATGTCCAAAGCCACTGCATTGCTGGTCACCTTCTTTCCAAGCCTTTGAAACCTCTTTTTCCTTGCCTTTTCCCTTTATGCCTCTTGGCTGCCTGGGGCAGTGAGCTTCCTAGGTGCTTGCTTGGAATAGCCTGAAGGGGATCTACCTGGGCCCACCAGAGCTGGATTCCAGTTCTTGGCCTAAGCCCGTTATAGTTGGAGACCACTCAGCTTAGTGTGCAGGTCACCGGAGTGGTGGAGGGTGAGGGATAGGGTCCTCAGCCCTGAGAGGTCAAAGTGCAGGTGATGTCACATCCTCGTTCCTGGGGAGAGCTCAGAAGGAAATGGGCCTTCTCCAGCAGTGTTTTCTGCTTGTTGCTGCTTCTGTCTGTGCATCCACTTGGCTTTCCCGAAGGCTGTACCCTGCTCCCAAATAGAGCACCTGCTTCCCTCCCCCTCCAGCCCCTGAGCCCACCATCTGCTTCTGAGTGTTGCACTAGGATTTTTATTGCTTGTTTTGAAGTGTCTTAATTCTTTGTTCCCAGACACATGACTCTTCTAGCTATTGGAGGGGTGATCATGAGAAATCTTCCAGGGAAACAGAGCACAGAATGGACTGTTAGTTTTTTTTGTTTTTTTTTTAAGTATATATAAATATTTCAACAAATCATTAAGAAAAAATTCTCTCTGGTCCTTGCAAGAGAAGTTAAACGAACTTTTGCTTCTCATCAAGAGCTGGGACATCTGTATCTATCATGACTGGAAAGAGACTATTGTGCTGAAATCCTATCATCATGGTGGATTTTATCTTCAATGGCCAAAACAGAAGAATTAAAAGCAACATAGTTCTTGACTGAACTGTTGGGGGCGCTGAGCTGCAGGGAGGTACGTGGCAGTCATTCCTGGCGTGTCAGTGTGACGTGAGCCCTGGAATGTGTTGGTCCTCAGACCTGCCCCCTTACTGCCTCCTGTGGCCCAGTGACGGAGGCCCACTCTCGTAC
>NW_006494609.1:1669930-1752476 GCF_000325575.1 Pteropus alecto | reverse complement strand
ACTGTGCTCTTTCCTTTAATTCCACCAGTAAGTCTTGCTCCCTCTTTCTAATTGATGGGAAAGTAGCTGGTGGCTTTCAAAGCAGAATACAAGTGAGGCATGTTTCTAGGGTGGTCATATTTTACCTGTAAATACCTCAGTTTATTACTCTTAACAAGAATTCAAAAAGCTCTGCCAAATACCACAGAACATTATCATGGGTTTTAATCTCATTGCAACAGGATGTTTCCCCCAGGCTTTGGATAGCTAGCCTGCCCAGCTCAGTTTGCCTCCTGGAACCAGGAACTCTGGATGTTCCTTGACTGAGTGTTAACTGATAGAGAACGCTTTCTAGTGGTTAGAGGGCTCCACGTGTGCTCACTGACCCTGCTGTTCTCTTGTACTTGGGCTGTTCACCAGAGCTTTCCACAGAGAGTGTGAGACGAGGCTTTGTGGAGTGGGGGTGCCATGGGGGGCGGAGCATGGAGTCGCAGCCCAGGCTGAGCGATGCCAGCCTGGCCCCGAGTAGGGCAGCTGTGTTGGGTGCTGCGTGGTGCTGTGATAGCGGCTGCTTAACAGCTTGTGTTCTCAGGGTTTCACTCCAGTAGCTGTGGGATCACAGTCCCCGGGGAATCTTCTCTCACAGAAGAGACTAGGTGTTACTAGTGACCTGTGGAAACACTGGGGAAACTTTTTCTGTCTTTGTATCTGTCACTCCTGTCTTCATTGCCCTGCCCCTGCCTTGTCTGTTCAACTCTTGTGTCTGTTCTCTACTCTCTCTCATTCTTGTGGCCATTGACACTCTCGTCTTTGTCCCTTCCCTTTGCCCCATCTTCTTTTCCCTTGTCTCTCTTTCCTGCGCCTGTTGCTTTTGCCCTGATCTTCTGTTTCTTGGGTAAGAGGGCTGGATGGGGAGGATTTAAGGAGAGATGTGTGTGGTGGCAGGCCGTGTTAGACCTGGCCATTTGTCCAGTCGCTGTGCAGGGGCACCCCTGAGCTCGAGTCTGCCCGACCACAGGTATGAGGCAGAAGTCTTCGAAACTTCCTTCCTTACACCAGTCAGACCAACAGAAGGAAGGGAGCTCAGCGACAGAGTAACAGGAGGTTCTCCTTACCCTATACATACAGTCCCAGCCTCAACTATGGGGGGAAAGCCAGCTAAATACAGGATGAAGACAAAAGCTTAAACTATTGATCTGTATCATACATTCACATTTCAGCTTGATTAATTTACTGAAACTGAACATATAATCAACCAGCACCCCAGAAATACCTAGTCCCTCCCCCAACTGGGAGTACCCACTATCCTGACAGCTTATAGCACAGATTAGTCCTCACCCTTTTAGGCAGGTGCTACACAGAGGCTTTAATAACCTTATGGTTTAAAAGACTTGCTCATAGGTGGAAGAGAGAGTTATTGAACATATCTGAGAGCTAGGTCTGTAAAGCTGGTGGTTGAACTAATTGGTCTCCTAAATAATGGGGCCCGGTGGGGTCCTTACACATCTCTTGGGTTTAATTCCTCTGGTTTGTGAAGCTGAGACTTAACAGTTGGACTTTTCAGATGAAAAGGAGTGAAGGAAAGTTTGAGTAGAGATCTGATGAGGAACTTGAAACATTTGTGTCCTGAGAGCACCCGGTGGCAGGTGGAGATGGGGCAACTGGATGTTATACGTGACCAAGAAACCACTGGAACACAGATCTTTTAGGAAGATTATTCCTGTGGCAGTGGCCGTGCAGGGGGAGACCTAGAGAGGCAGACTTAAAGGAGTGGACCCAGAGGCTTTTAGCAACTTAGACAAATGAAGAATTGGAAGAAGAAACTGAGTTTAGCCTGCAGGTGTTTTCGGAGACCATCATGTGAGAGTTTTAGACCAGCACAGATCTAGGGCTGACAGGTAAGCAGGGCTAACTTGGCCTACTTGGTCTCAAAGGACACTTCCAGGAACCCTTGTTGGGGGACACTGAGGAAGCTCAGTACCCCAACAGGGCATGTTGGCCGGCTGAATTCTATCTAGGGTGGCTACACAGCAAGACGGATTGTAAGGCGGGTGTTTATCTGTGGGCACTTTTGATAACCAATATGTGCCATTGTTCTCTCATCTGTCTAGAAGGCTACAAGCAGGCAGACACCAGGCCACTTAACAAAAGGTTTATCATAGCTCAGTGCTGCTGCCACCATTGCCTGCTCATTTTCTATCTTTCACTGTCACCTGGGGGACAGGACAAAATGCCCCAACAGACCTGCAAGTGAAAAATGCTTTGAGACTGCAACATACTAATCATCTCTGTTAATAAGCAAACAGACCAAAATGTTTAAAATCAACTTAGCTAAGTTTAACCACTTTTTGTACAATCTAGACCAAATGTTAGGAGCAGTGACTGCTAACCAGAGATCAAGAACAAATTGCTAAATTTAAATTAGAAGTTTTGAAAGCCCCTCCCCCCCACCTTTAGAGCCTAAGGAAAATCTAACATGATTTTTCGATAACTGTATTTTCCTAACCAGAAACTTAAGCATAGTTGGAGTTAAGAAGGCAAATGGGGAGAGGGCCATACATGTCGAACCCACCTGGTATTCTCGAGTAGTCAGAATGTCTCCACTGTTTGGGGAGATCAAAGTTGGGTTGAGTAGCCAACTGTGGGCTTTCGGCTCCACTGAAATAGTGCACAACTGTGGAGAAAGTGCTGCATTAGATGTGCAGTACCAGCGATTCCAAATTGCAGATACTGTAATGAATGACCTTGTACATTGTGATAACTTAGACCTTGAGGTGATAAAGAGTATGAGTGGATGTTAGGGTCATGGCTCAGCATTTATTATGCTTTTTGCTCTCAAGCAGGGGTATGTCAGCAAAGTTAATCCCAAAGACTCCAGTGAAATTGGCCACCTGGCCCCTTCCATCGTATAAGTGTTTCCTGGGACCAATGTACAAGTCAGTATGCCAGGGTTACATAGATACAGGGACAAGATTTGAATGATTAAACACATAAGAACTTTGGTAATTAACACATTGGTGCCAGAAAAATTTACCTGGTGATTGTCATGAAATGTTAGCATCGCATGTTTACCCTTGCACTGAGCCACTTCCTGATTTCCCCATAGCACTAGTTGTGATATTTAAATATTGTCAGTGACTGGAGGTGACCTCAAGTGTTCTGGTTCCAAGTCCCAGCTCTCTACATGACAAGGTCTGTGACTGACTGGAGGCCAAGTCACTCAATATCTCTGCTCAGACTTCTCTATAAAATGTTAATAATTTTGATATTACTACTACTGTCCTGTTTCATTTATGGGTTGTTATAAGGATCAAGTAAGATGAGTGAAACATTTGTGTCCTGGAAAGTTCTTTATAAAATGAGGCACTAAAAATATTTATTATAGCATAGTTCATTTATGACGTGACCAATCATTCTTGGTTTTGGTTTTTTTGGATTTGGTTCCCTGTACATTAAGTTGTACTAGTTTTAGCAGGAAACAGATGTAAAGTTCAAGGAGATAACTGATGAGTTTAACTGGTGAAGCATCCTGGGCTAGCAACAGTGAGGTGCAATTACCAGCTAGACCTGAAAGGGCAAATGGAGAGAAGTTACTGGAACCCAGAGAGAGCTATGTTCCAACAGAAGCCCTGGCCTTGGGTGGAGGAACATGGCCACAGCCCCGCAAAGCCCAGCAGGAGGGAGGCCAGGGATTAACAATCCCACCTAACTCTTCTGCCCTCTCCTTTCCTGCTGTATGTCCCACCAGCTGAACCCCCGGGGCTACAGAGCCAGTGAGGTAGTCCATAGAGGTCAGCTTCCTGGAACACACACAGCAGGTGACACAGGTACAGGTCGATCCAGAGAGGCAAATGGAAGCTCCTCGGCAAAGCCATGTAGGGCTGGTCTCAGTCTCTACCTATTTTTCTCACCTAAGATTTAAGTAGACATTACTGCAGCTGGTATGTTGCTATAGCAGCCAAGTATCATGATCTTCTAAGTCATTCAAATCAACTCACCATACCATGGTTTTTTTCTAGTTTATTGTTTGGTAGACAAGTTCTTTAACACTATAAATAGCTCACAAATTGTTTCCCATAGGTTATAAAAAGTCAAAGCCAGTTTTCTTTGAGACGGGGCCCTTGAATCTGACATTCAAGTCATCATGATAAAAATAAGAGCTGCTGCACCTAACATTCTGAAGGTGCCTTGACAAAGGCATCTAGCACCTCAAAAGATCCATCTTTCCTTCTAATGCCTCTGAATGGTAATAAAAGGAAAGTCCCAGAGACCTGCTACTGATATGGAGTATAAGAAGGCTAGTTCGATGACTCTGAACTCCAGCTGTAAACCTTCCTCTAGATACTCAAAGAAAAGCCTTCTTTCTCTCTCTCGACTGGCTTTCTCAAGTACAGATACATGTCTTTCTGCGGTTCAGGCACCGACTACCTGAAGTCTCACCCAGTCTCATTAGGCTTCATGAAAGGGCTTTTGGTGAAAGTAGCTTTAATTTAGTTATTGCCAATCTTCAACCCTTAGAAAAAATTGTTTAAAAAAGAAGAAAGGACTATTCTAAGGACTTCAACCAAAGGAAATAGGTACCTTTTATGAAAAGGACTTTTAAGCTCTCTGAGCTCACAACGTAACTGAAATAACTTTACTAAAGTGTCTCCACATAAAACATAGCACCTTCTCCCCAGCAGCTAGATGGATGAGGATCTGTGTTCGTAGAGCATCCATTTAAAATGCGCTCATTGGAAACAGCAGTTATGGCAGAACCATGGCTACTCTTTACTTCCTTAAGTAAATTCCACATCCTTCAGGCTGCACCCTGCCGAATCAGCTGTAGGAGAAACAGTAAAGGTCCTGCTGGACAGCCATGAGCAGCCCTGGTGCTCCCCGGAAGCCCCCAAGCCGGGAAGAAAAGGCCACGCTGGGAACATTGGTCCTGGAGGTGGGGTGTGGAGAGGGTATGGTTCTGAGCAGGTGGGCATCATGGAGGCTCCAGATTCTCGTGTAGCAGTCCTGGCCCACTAAGAGAGGGAAGACACGTGGCAGGTTACTGAGAGCTTGCAGACAAGAACTTGCGGACATGCACACATGGCTTCTCATGATTCCTAAGGGCTAAACGTGATTCCATGTGAGCCAAAACGCAAAGTCATAGATGGAACTTTTTTCTACTGGTAACATGGTTTTGAAAATCAAAGTTATTAGTTACTCTGGTGCTCTAGAACCATAACTAGTTGCAGGTATTCAAAGTGACAAGACGCACTGGCTGACTGTGTGACACCCTGGATGGTTCACTGGGCATCCTGGCTAACAGGTGGGCATTCTGCTTCTCTTGGTGTCAACGTTTAGTCAAGAGGCAGCCCAACCCACTGGGTCTAGATGACATGCAACTGATTTCCTTTTTATCAAGTAGTAACCAGGACAATCTCATAACTTTGTCACATCCTGGCGGCCCACTAGGTGTCGACTCTCCCCAGAGCTCTTTCTGGTTTAACGGCTCAGTTCATAAGAGCAGATAGTGTTCAGGGCTCTAGAGTTGTGACAAACGTGACACCTAATACCATTGGTTACAGTAGCCCAGACACATGATATATGCTACTAGAGATCTTCAGAGGAAAGAGAAGGGCAGATCTTAGGTGTTCATGGATTTCACGTTTGTGCTTTTGACCAGCTGAGTGACCATGACCACAGGTGCTACCTCAGCTGTGGACGAATTCAGGTAGCACAGTTCACCGAACATCGTGAAGACAGAGAACATAGTCTTTAGTGTCAAAGGCCTACTATTTTATTTGTCAAACCACTGAACTTTCACACTATCAGAATATTCTATAGCCCAGAAACAGTATGATCTTGTAACTCCTTTCAGGGGGTTTAGTGGCTAGCCAGCTCTGCTCCTATTCTACAGATTGTGGATACAGAGGGATGGTGTTAAAAGGACCAGGGATCAGTTCCTTTACAATGACCTTAATTTCTTTTCTCAGCATTCTCTGGAGGAAATGTAAGTATGAAGAACAGGGAGCGCAAGCTTTTAAAATGACAGTTGCACGACTAGATAATGAATGCTGACCTAGTGCACAGGCTTAAACCCTACACTCAGGTCTCCCAAGCTGCTGTGTTTTATTGCACCTAATTTGACTGTTGCTGAAGTGATGTTTGCCCACTGGTGTGAGAACAAAGGGATGTCTAACTGGTGGATGTTCTCTTCTGCTGATTAGGATGCTGGGGGCCCTAAGGGATAGTATTTGATGGATGAACTCTCTCCTTCCCCAGGTACCTGCCACCACAATTCCTTCTTCCTCGTGCACGTGCAGGGGCAAGTGGGCGTACTCGTTCACATGACCTTCATACTGCCTTATACACTTCGTGGTCCTCAGGTCCCACAGCTTGATCTGTGGGAAGAAGCACAAAGGGCCATTAAGGAGGGTCCAGCAGGTACACTGGTGAAACCCAGGCATAGAAGCCAGGGAGGGTGAGGTGGTCTCTAAAGAACTCTTCCAGTTAGGAAAATCTAAGCCTCAAACTCCTGAGCCCTAGAGTCCATCAAAAGCACCAGAGCCAGTTTCACGGCTGTCTAGACCAGACTGGCTCCCAGGGGACAGCAAAGCAGCTGCCTTGCACAGCTCACAACTCACCTGGTCTCCAGCTGCCTTTCCCTGCTGCTGTCTGGCATGCAGGTCTCTTCTGCAGAGCCCCTTCCCCTAACAGAGCCCCTCCATCTGGCAGACCTCTGCTGGGCCACCAGCTCCACTGGCTTGAGAAAGTCAGTGCTACCCTACCGTTCCAGCCATGTCGGATGCCATCAGGCATTGCTCTTCTTGGAGGATTTGCACAGACGTCACTGCTGAGTCGTGGAATAAGCGCGTGGCCTTCCAGCCCTTGCCCTGATTTCGACAACGCAGATCAATGGCAAAGATCTCTCCAGAACGACAGCCATTAAACAGTAAAGGAGCCTGTAGAAAGAGGGACTGCTTGGTACTTCCCTCTATGGCTGGGAGGGGTGTGCCCTCCTGAACGCAACCCTTGCCTCTCCCCTACCATCCCAGCCTCTGGGTTACAGGGGCAGGTGGAGATGGGTTGGTCAGGGTTTGAAGCACAGTGGAGTTGGAAGGGTTCCTTATGAAAAAGGAAAAGAACTGGACCCCATGTGTCCCTCCAAGACCCTCCCCAAAGACTGCATTGCTCCTTAGGCCTCACTCTGGAGTCCAAGTGATGGCACTCTGTCTCTACCAAGGTCATTCATGATAAGCTGGGGTAATGAATATGGCACTCTGTCTCTACCAAGGTCATTCATGATAAGCTGGGGTAATGAATATGGAGAAGAGAGATCAACAGTCCAGGTAAGACATGGGTCCCAAATAGAGATCAACAGTCCAGGTAAGACATGGGGTCCCAAATAGAGAAGGAAGATGAAGAAACCTGAATTAATGAACTCTGTGCTTACTGCTGGAAGCAGGGTAACACGCTCCCCTCTCTACATTTTTAAAGAGAAATGGCATTTTCTGTGGGTCAAATCTTTGAAATGCAATAATGACTAGAATTTTGATTTTTAAATTTATAAAATGTGTAACTCGAAAGCTGTGTATGAAACTTTTAAGTGCTAAGATTTGGGACATAATCTATACATTAAAAAAATTACTACTTAAAAATGGCTAACAATTCATTTAAACAGGAAGCTGTTTAAAGCAAGTTTAGCCAGGCCTTTCTGGATCAGCAAACTTTCATTCAGTGCATGCATATTCACCAAGTAACCATTAACAATGCCCTTTTTCCCCTGTAAAAGGGGGAGAACTAAATGCCACGTGAGAATCCAATTTCAATCCAGCAAAATTTCCACTCTTGGATAACTTTATATTATGCCCATCTCAATCCAACCAACCATAAGAGCAAACTGCTGGGCCAAGACATCACTGCTGGTCCCAAATGACAGCCGGTGTCCCGTCACCACGTTGGTCACCAGGACCCACCGAGATAAGCCTGACAGAGACACAGATAGGGCGGAGAGACAAGAGTTACTTGCAGTCCAGGGAGAGGGACTGCTTGACGGGAGTTTAAGGTCTCATAAATCCTTTACTTTGGTGACCTAGGGTGGCAGCCATGGCTCACCTGTACTGAAGCAGTTATTCGCCTGGATGTTCAAGGACCACGCACAAGACCAGGCCCCGGGGATCCGAAAACTGCAGAGCATGCCAGGTCGGTCTCCTGCTGAGAGGAAAACTGACTGTAAATCTTGGCTGCCCAACAGGGCATGAAGGGAGACTGTCCCTTCACCCTGCCAGGCCAGTGATCACCAGATTTGGGAAACCTCCAAGAATAGCTGCTCAGGAATACCTTGGCCCCTATTCTGGGTTTTGTGGTAGCAAAAAAGAGACACTTAGCTGAGGTGCCTGGTGCAAAAGTGGTTATTCTGAGAGTGAATATGCGTATCGTTCCTGACGTCCCAGTAGAAGTATTAAAAATATTAACAGCTATTGAGAAGGCAGTATGGTGTTACAAATTAAACGGTTTCAATCCCAGATCATACCATTAGCTGTATAATCTCAAGCAAAACATTTTTAAAAAACTTTATTGACAAAACATACATAAAGGGCATAAATTATAAATATACAATTTAATAAATTATCACAAAGTAAATATAGCCACGTAACCACCACCCAGGTTAAGAAACAGAACATTCTAGTACCCTCCCAATTGCTACATCCCCACTCCTCCCCAAAGAGAACCACTGTTCTGACTTCCAATACCACAGATTAGTTTTTAGTTTTCTAAGGCAAATTCTGAACTTCTCTTTGCCTCAGTTTCCTCATCTGTAAACTGGTGATAATACGTACTCCTGCCTCACAAGCTTGCTATACGATGAAATGCCAGCGCTAAGTGTGCATGAGCTCATTTAATCCTTCGTTTAACTTGACGGAATAGGTATTATCTTCACTTTACAGTGGTTAAGCAATCTGGTCAAGTTGGGATTCATGCCAGATCTGCCTGAAGCCTGCACTCTTCTCTAACACCCCTGTCTAATTGATCCTAAGTCTCTGAAAGACTGGAAACTTAATATCCAGAATGCTGCCAGGGAGGAGAAGTCCAGAATCCTGAACTGCCTTCAGCCAGAGAGAAGTAAGCATCCCCGACAGTACTGGTCCCACTTTCGTAAATGATCTGTGCAGGCAGCCCAAATATATTTTCTCATCTTTTGTATTGGTTACATGCACTTAACTGTTCTGGCTGCTAAAATGACCCAAAAGGAGGACATGTGTAAAGATGCACATGCTTCTAGTACGAATCCTGGGTCAGGTTCAAGGAATCCTCCCACAGATGCTTCTGCAGACTGTCACCCCTGCCAGCTGTGACCCGGGTTCATACAGCCCTTGGTTCCTACCCCTCCTTTCCAAGCCTTCTCCCGAGAGCTGTCGTTGGCTGCTGGGAGGCAGAGGACAGACACCTGTCAGAGCACCCCCTTATCCAAAGCAAAAGGGCCTGGTACCTGGATGACTATTGACGAACAGTGATGCTGGGAGCAGGGTGGCGCAGCCTGGAGTCTCTGCAATTCCCATGAGGCACAATCTGGAAAAGCTGTTAAGGACAGTCAAGTACAAGGCTCTCCTCGGGGAGGAGAATGGGCATTAGCACCCTTCAAAAAATTATAAAAATAACACCCGTAAGGCCAGATTTAACACATTTACATTTTCCATATTTAGTTTCAGATGTTTTTAAAGGAAAAAAATGTCGCAGATACAGTTAAAAGCCCTCTGACCTCTCCCCAGGCCAATTCTCCCTTCTCCCCCGCAGAGCAAAAAAAATCACTATTCTAAAATTGGTCTGAGTTCTAGGCCATGTTATAATATTTCCACCACATGATATTTGGCCAGGAGCAATACAGTTGTTTATGTTTTAAAAACGTATGTAAATGGCATCATGTGGAGTATCTTTTACAATTTTCCAGTCTCCACTATCTTCTAGATTCATCTATGTTGACATTTACAGCCTGTTCTTTCATTTTCGCCATGGAGCATTCTTTCGTATGAATATATCACTATTTATCCAGTCTCCTGCTGACGGGCACTTAGGTTTTCTTTTCTTTTTTTTGTTCTGCTGCTGGAATGAGCGCCTTCCTGTCTCCCACTCCCATGTGTGGGAGGCTTTTCTAGGCAGTGTTTCTTAAACCCATGGTAAGAATTTAATTTTACACACTATGCTATATACACACAAAATATTGGAAACAAAAGTTTTATAAAATATTTGCCCTTCCTAAGTATGAAACTCTTGATATTTTCTAGTCTATTTCATTTTAAAAATATGGCTCACAAATTGATTTATGGCCCCCACTAACAGGTCACAACTTAAGTTTGAAAACTGCTCCAATGTTTATACTCAGAGTGGAAATGCGGGGTTGTAAGGTTCATGCACCTTCAACTTAAAGTGGCTGTATCAACGTACTTACACCAGCAGTTTTCCCCATTCTCCACATCTGCCAAATCTTGGCACTATCAGACTTTTAAGTCATTTGGGTTTCCTTTTTAAACCGTCTCTTCATATTCTTTGCCAACTTTCCTATTGAATTGTCTTCTGACTGATTTGGTGCCCCCCCCACCCCACTTTCACAGCCAAAACTCTCAACAGGAACCTACGTTTATTCCCTCTTCCTTGCCTTTCTTTCACTCTTCAGCCCACTGAAATCCAGGTATGACACTTACCTTTTCAGTGACATGTTTTCCCCAAGGTCTCCAATGAGCCCTTAGTTTCTAAATCTGATGAACACCTTCCAGTCTTGGCCCGCGGTCATGCAGCACGATTTCTAACTACACACTCCTTGGGCCTCCGCGACACCATTCTCTTGGAGTTCCCTGGTCTAGATTCCAGGCCTCTTAGACTCACATCTCTCCTCTCCTCCTGCTCGTTGGCTCCCTCTCCACTGCCCACTTGGTCGTGCACCAGCCTTCCGTCCGAGGTCTCACCCTTGGCCAGCCTATCACCCGCACTGCTATATAAGAAATGACTCCATGACCACAATCTTCCAGGGGTATCCCACATCCCTGAGGACTCCGACTTGCAAAGCCCTACTTAATGCTATGCAATGTGCCAAGCTCTGTCTCGATTCTTCCTTCTGATGGGAGCTCTGTCTCTTCCTTCTCATGTGGGAATCACTTCCAGGAAGGCTGCCCAAATCCTTGCATCCCTCTTGCATTCAACTGCCCCACAGACATCACTGTGTAGACTGATCACCTGTTGAGCTGCTCATCTCCAGCACTTTGCACAGGGATTACATACACTCAATAGATGTTAGTGGAATGGATACACACACCCCTCACTGAAAAATGTAAATATTTGCAAAGCAATCATGCAACATTCTTGACAATCTGAATGAGTGATGTGTGCATGTCATGTTGCCTTGGGTGGTAAGCCCATGTTAAATATCTCTAGTATAGAGGCTGCTACAACTATAAATGAGAACACTAGCTGGGCAGCTCAATGCCTTCCTAAATAAATCTCTTTTGCATCTGGGTTTGGAGAGCAAGGATGTGGGGAGAAAGTCTTTACACAGGTATGCTTTCAATTACTGTGGCTGAAACCCAGGTTATAGTCAAAATGGATATTTACAGTCCAGTATTGAGGATTTAATCCTTTAATAGGCCAAAGGTTAATGAAGAGCCCAGTAGTGTGGAATTCAGTCTAACCTTCCACCACTCTTTGGGGGAAACACACAGAATGGAGGTCTGGTCTGAATAAGGTTCCATTTTTGCAAAGAAGAAAGTTTCATGGTCTTCAGCAGAAGTAACAGCTGCACAAAAGCCTGAAGATTACCTGAAATGACCACTAGAGGGCAAGCCACCAATCAAGCTACAATAGCCCAGCGGTCCCAAACCTTTTTAGCACCAGGGACTGGTGCTCCCATGAGAATCTAATGCCTGATGATCTGTGGTAGAGCTCAGATCTGAGGCGGTGATGCTAGCACTGGGGAGTGGCTGCAAATACAGATGAAGCTTCGCTTGCTCACCCGCCTGCCACTCACCTCCTGTTGTGCAGCCTGGTTACGAATATGCCACAGACCAGCACGAGTTGCTGCCTGGGGGTTGGGAACCCCTGAAATAGACTACATCCTTCATACTCTTTAAGTCCAATTATAAAGATTTCTATCCTCTCAGCCCACAGAAAAATGAAAAAATGCCATACTGTTTTCCGATCAGCAATGAGTGAAGTTATTTTCTCTCTCTTTTAAGGCTTAGTCTCTTCTGTCCTCTGACGAGATCATCAGTAACAAGTCTTCCCATCATCTCAAATCCACCAAACGAAGCCTCGTAAAACTTTCAACTTACAGAACACACAGTTCTGTGTTTGTCTGACATAAAATTTATAATCAGATATCTAATTTAGGCTTTAAAACCTTTGAAATAGTGTTGTGGAATAAATTAAAAAAAAAAAGCAGGTTCCAATTCAGCTATCATTTGTTTGAGGACCCATGACATGCCAAGCACTGTGCTAAGTGCATTCACAGATGTTAAGTGTTAACCTCATGACAGCTCACGAAGTAGGTGTTTGGTACAAGTGGTCATGGCTTCATGAACACACTTATTATATGAACCAAGAACACGTGGCTTTGGCTTTGGGTCAAAGAATATTCTCCTCTGAAGCACATGATGGACAGTTGCCCTGTGCATAATCGAGAGGCCCCAGGGATCCAGAGAAAGGGCCCAGCTACCCTGACACTACACTACTCCCAGCAGAAAAGCCTTGATGGCTCTCTGGGAAGGCGGAGACTAGAATGAAGAGTGCTCTATAGAAGGCCCCTTTGGCAGCGACCCTAGGCCCAGAGTTCACAGACTCATGTCCCATGCCAAAGGCACCCCCTTCTCTGGTGCCTGCCCTCAGCCAGCCTCCCCTAGGAGGCCCATCCCACCCCGGGACCACTGCAGCTCTTGGTATCTCCTTTGCTTCAAGAGGATTTGGGATTCTTTCCCAAAGCTTTATTGCTCCTTTCTGCTTTATTGCTCTGCTAGAGCATCAACTCTCAAGTTCCAGAACAGTGTCCAGCACACAGTGACATAACATCACCCCAGGGCACAACTACTTCCCTATGCTCCATGGGAATTCTTGTTTTCAATCTATGTGAAATGCTCTTTCTGAAAGGGTTAAGAGAGGGTACAAAATGGCCCAGACCTCTGACCACTAAGATGCCACCTCGCAAACCCTGCAGACGCCCATCCACATCAAGGTGTGGCTTGCCCACCAAACCTCTTCCTCTGCCAAAAGATACAGAATGTGAGAATCCAAGTGATTCAGCGAGGCCCAGCAAACAGAGTTCACCTGGTGAGGAAGCACACAGCAGGACGGAAAGATTGGTTTGACTGCCAACTCATGGAGAGAAAGACAGATGCTTTCCTGTAATTTGTGGGGATATAGACGTGACCTTTTTCTAGGTCTCGCTCCTTTAAAGACTGGAATAAGCGTTCTGAAACAAGGAAGCTCCCGGTCCCATTAGGCAGTCTTAAAGAGGGACAGGGAGGAAGTAGCCCCCAGGCCTCGGTCCTTCATTATCAGCAAGAGCCTCATAGTGCGACATCTGGGTGTACCCCCCAGGGCAGGGATGACTTTTCTGTAATGGCAAGAAACAAACCTAACTGTATCTCACTTTACCCAGAAACCATTTTCAACCTGTATCCATCCTGTGGCTCAACAAAACAAAGTCACAGCTTCTTAGGAATCCAGTTGTCACCCCACTGCATTTAAAGGTTGCCCCTTAGGCAGCAAGCTCCTCATACTATGTAAAGCTCAATGTCAGCCACAGACGGGCTGAGTGACTGACACACCATCCTGAGGAACCGGGAGGCCTCTCCACTCAGGCTACTGCTGCCCGCCTCCCATGACCTGCCTTGGTGTGGGCTCCTTCAGATCAACTCGATCCTCTTGAAGGGAAGGTCCTTACAACCAGTTAAAGAACCACTGCTTCAAGCTTCTCCCATCTAAATTAATTTCTTCTCCAAGATAAGAAACTTTAGAGGCCCTTTTCTTCTTCTTTGGGTTCTCAGGATCTAAAACTCCATTTTCCCCTTGGGAAAATGAGGTAACTGAGTATTGGCTTCTTCACAAATTTCTCTCCTCTACTCTGAAGTTGGCCAACCACTACCGTGCCCCTAGATCCAAGGCAAAGCAGCTGCAGGGCTAAAGGGAAGGCAGCCGTACCTTTCGGTTGGTGAAGTAGAGGTTTTCATGCATATGCACCTTGAATGTGGGGGGCTTCAGCCCGCGCAGGCTGATGATGCCGTACTTGGAGCCTCCAACTCTGACATCGTTCACTGTGAAGAGCCGGTCACTGTTGGTATCTGCCTGGAGGGGGAAAGTGGATTGTAGGTGACCTCCTGGGCCTAAGACCATGCGCCATCTCTCCCAGCTCCTGTGCTCTGCGCAGGTGAGAGCTCCTGACCGTGAGGGAGCATGGAGATGACCTAACTTGCCCCTACTTGGTATAGCCATCGCTGGGCACAGGTGTCTGATCTCACAATTCAGGAGCAGGGATGAGGATGGCAGTAAGGGGGGTGTGGCCAAGAGGTCTGCACAGAACCTCACTTAGAACTGGGTTTGGAAGAGTCCTAATGTCCACCCAGAGAAATGTGGTGACAGAACATGTGACCATCATGAAAGCCACACAGCAATGTGGATGCCAGTTAAATTGTCAAGGGTAAAAGGAAGATACAAAATTGCATTCCCATTACACAGGCACCATGATTACAAAAAAAAAAAAATTGCACTAAAAAAAAATTTACAATAGAAAAGGCTGTGTTGGGTTGTGGGTTATTTTTAAGATTTTTTTTTCTTTTAAAAATGTGGTTAATAATTATTTCAAAGCAAAAATTATATATGTGTTTTATATATATTTATAAACATACACACACATATACATATCGATTTTGATGCTAGTAAAACCGCACTCACTTTGCAAGTTTACTTGGCAAGAACAGTTATGTTCCTGAAGAATCATTACCAGAGACTAGAGTCAGATCTGAAAAACTGATCCCTGGGTAGCAAACCACCCTGCACAACCCTCTGGTCAGACCAGCCAGCCAGTAACTCTGGGTGATGCAGAAGGTCTTCCATGGGCCTGCCCACAGCTTGTGTGAGACCATGTGAGGACCAGGGGCTCAGCCTATATTAAGCAGCATGTGCACACTGACCTCCACCTCCGTGCCCCAGTTTACCGAAGAGCCCAGGGAAGGGCTCCTGAGGGGAACCCACAGCAAGAAAGTACTCAGGTCAAACTGCATCCCCAAACACATATGAAGAGTAAAGCCATAGGAGAGAAGGTGAGTTCTGACCCCCAACTCCCTGTATGCTGTCAGGGTCTCCTGGAGCAAGATGTAAGGGTTAATTCTGTAGCTTCAGCCCCTGGCCTGTCAGTGGACTAGAACGAGGCTCTCTGTTTTGTGTCTCTCTCTCACCATCCTCAGCTTTCCCTAGACCTCTAGGAAGGACAGGGCTTCCTAGGCAGGCCATGCTCTCCTACGGCCTCGAGTTCCCAGTCTAACTGAGTGGTCTGGCTTCTTCTATTTGCAGTGGACCCTCTGCCAACATTACTCTGGCCCCGGGACTCAAGCAGTTGGCCCTGGCTTCCAGCCTGGGTCTAACCAAGAGCAGAGAAGACATTCTGCTCCCTGCAAATGATGTGATGAAGGTGTGATGAATGTGTAGGCCCAGGGACACAGGCCTGCAGGCCCCTGCCACTCAAGTCAGGGACAGCAAGCAAGGGAGTAACATGCTGTTACTACTGAGGACACTGGAGCTTCAGGTTTGGCCACCAAATCCTGCCCAGTATAAGAAGGATTAGAAGCCCCGTCCACTGTGTACCCTTTTGATTGTGTACACAACACATCCGAGGGAAAGTTACTTTGTGATAGCTCTCAGTCAATGTGTGGTGGGCCCTGGCTCTCATGTCAAATGACTGAGCTGTAGTAGGGGTAACGATGGTCTCCATGGCCTGCCCTGCCAGCTTGGCACCTGCCAATAGGTAGCCAGCAGGTGCTTGGAACCTAGAGGACACCACCTACTATCATGCAACTACCATCTACACTGCCAGGCTTGATGGAAGCCAATGCTAAGCCACAAAGTGTCGGAGGATGGCAGTCATACCCCTGGCACCCACAGATAGATCCCTGTCACTCACCAGTATGAGGTTAAATCGGTCGTTTGCCAAAGCGGACGGATCTGAGCTGTGAATTTGGACCTTCTTCCTCTGCATGCAGCTCACTCGAAGCTCATGGGCTAAACTGCAGAGGGGAAAGAGAGGGGACGGGGAGGGCACGGGTGCCATACCGAAATACCCACGAGGAAGGTTCAGGGTGGGGTTCTACCCTGTCCCATACCCTGGGGACCATCTCCCCCAGTCAGCTTTCTCCATATTATTTCTCAGCAATGAAATTGAGCGAGATCCCCCTAAAATTCAATTTTAGAACTCAGGAAAACTAAAGCAAAGAAATCAGCCCATTCACAGGATCGAAGAAAGTCAGAACTACAGGAATTTGTTTTTGAATCATCTAGTGCGACTCTTTCTCTTGAGACCAAGAGAAGGTACCTGAGAAATCAAACAACACACCGAAGGACACATAGGCAATGGGAAGAGCCGAGGCATGCAGCCGCCCATCTGCCTGGCCCGTTCCCTCTCCACATCATGCTATCGCTCCACTAAGGACAAAGCATCTTTAAGGGTGAAGAACAGATCTTTCAAACCAGACTTTTAACTCTTTTTTTTTAAATATTTTTATTTTTCAATTAGAGTTGACATTCAGTATTATTTTCTATTATTGACCTACAAGTCTTCTAGGGGAATAATGGAGAGACATGTCCCTACCTGCCCTGACTCATCCCTCCTGCATGGCTGGCCCACCCTGAACGTGGCCCTGCTCCTTGATGAGAACTGTCCCCTATCTATAAGCTACCCAAACTCATGTTGTTTCTTCACCTGCCCACACATAGCAGGAGGCAACAGAACACAGGGTTAGGAACTCAGGCGTTGGAGTCAGACAGATCCCGTCCTTTCTCACTTTACCCTGAGAAAAATCACTCCAATCTGAGCCTCAGTCTCTTCTTCTGGAAACTGGGGGAAGAATCAACCTATCTCACGGGGTTTTAGCTAAAATTATATCAGGAATCACAAGTATTTAAAGTTTAGTACACATACATCCACTTAATGCTCCATTTTTGGTGACAACCCATTAGATAAGGGGAAAGGAGGCAGAAATCTCACAGCAATGAAGTTATAAGACCTACTACTAAAGTAAACATGGTTTATGAGTAACAGAGGGAACATCCTGAGAAATTTCTGCCCAGTTTCTCTGCCTAGATTCCCTCTCCTCTCCCCCTGGTCCCCTACAGGAGTCTCCCCACTTGCTCCAGAGGGAAAATGATTGTCTCAGGCTGGTTTCAGCAGCAGAAGGCAGACTGTGAGCTGGGGTCCTGCAATCACATACTCCTCCTCACAGAGTACCTATGTGGTTTCCTGACTGGATTCTTGGGCCATGGGAATAAAAAAGAGGAAAAGAACATTCATGAAGGAAACAATGAGGCACTGACTTACCGGCAATAACTGGTGACATTGAGAAAACCCAGCTTGCTTTTTTGTATCAAGGAAGATGCATTAAATCCCATCCTGGTTATTTTCTAAATTAAAAAAAAAAAAAAAAAAGATAGTTTTAGTGAAATTTTATGTATGGGATAATGGAGAATGTTTTTAGTTCCACAGGATGCAATGAAGAAACAGGTACAAAGTTGGCAGAAATTATATGCATAAAAATCTGACTGTCTCCTCTCGTTGGCAAGAGAAAAAGTATATCACAAAGAAGTATGTGTGAGCTATAAAGTCTGCTCAGTGCCTCTGTCCAAGGCCCCCATCAATTTGTACCTGAGGAGATGAAGCCACCAAACTAGTGAGTGCAGGAACGGCACTGGACGCCCAGATCTGCATCGTGCTTTTTGTTCAACCTATGGTGACCTTGCAGCCGGGATTTTCCATTCTGTTGCCCCCATAACCATCAAAATGTCCTGGCATCTGATCTCCAGAAGGGATACAAGAAACCCTCATATCCAAACCACATAGACCTGATTTTCTATTTAAAATATACAGTTACTAAAACTGTATCATGCTGCTTTTCAAGATTCCTCCAGAGAAGGACAAAATGTTAGAATTACTGGTGAAACTTAGGAAATAGAAAAAGTGGGGCGGGAGATTTCTTGCATATTCTTATTCTCTTCTTCCGATTCCTGTCAAGAAAAACACCACATTCTCTAACATGCACTGTGCTGAGTCTGAGAGGGGCATTTAATTGGCACCTGCTTTCAGCAGTGGATGGAGGCTGGCGGGAGTGCAGGGGCAGGGCGGCCCCCAGGAAAGTGGAGCCCACCTTTTTCTGCTTGTCCTCCTCCTCTAGCAGCTGCAGCCTCCTGTGTTCCATTTCCTTCTGCTGGATGCTCTCCTTTGTGAGGGGGTTGCAGTTGTTATGTCCCGGGAGCAAGCGGAAGTAGCGATTCTTTTCAGGGTCAAAGTAATACCCTGGTAGATCTTTAGTCAAAAGAAATAAAATCCACCTTAAAACACTATGAACTGACCCACCTGGTAAGGAGTCCAGTGGCCTGTCCACCACCCCTCAGAGCTGCCTGTCTTTTCTGAGGGGCAGAAGGTGGGCCAGCACTGTCGGTCACCATCTGGAGCCCAGTTCCGTCCTGGGGGGAGCTGTTTGCCTCAGGATCACCGTTCTTGATGCATCCAGCTCCTCCCTTTAGTGTTTCAACTTGCTCCCAGAATTTCCTCTAAGCCAGGAATGGGATGTGACACGTGGCGTATACCCACGTACAAGTGAAGTCACCAAGGACTGAGGAGGAAGGGCAGCCAGAACAGGCATAACCAGATGATGATGAGGCAGGCCTCGGTTTCATCTTTCCCCACAGGCAGGGCCAGAGGAGGCCTATCCAGCAGACTGCCCTACCTGGCACAGAAGAACTTCCGGTTGTGCTGGATGAGGTCGATGGGGCCTCCTCGTCGCTGTGGCCGGAATCCTGTGGGCTTTGCTGTGCCTCCGTGTCGCACCTGTTGACACACAGTCATGGTAACTGGAAGTGAAGGGCTTGAGTCCCAGTCATTCTTTGTGGGGTCCTGGCAGGGGGCGGGTCAGTAGTTCCACAGCCTTTACCCCTGACCCTTTGACCTTTGATTACTTAGGAAGAACTAACCCTTCTTTTCTTTGAAGGCAGTTTACCTACTGCAAATACACCAAAGTTAGGGCAAGGTTTTGGTTTCTCATCCTTAAAAGAATGCGTGTCACAGTAATTCCCTTTTCTTATCTCCTCACTTAAGCATTTCATAAAAAAGAAAACAGAAATCTTTGCCAATAAGAATTTTACCAGCTGGGCTCATTTATCAGTTCAACAGCAGTTATAAGGCTAAGTGAATTTCATTCTTTATTGAATTCAGCAGTACAAAGAGTTTAAATTTTACCCAATCTTACAGATAGGGAAACTGGGGTCAGGGCATAGAAGTGATCTGCTCAGTAATACTGATGTAGAGCCATTGTTTAAACACTCATTTTACAAAGCTACAAGTGGCTTCTGTGGCAAATATGGCTAAAGGATATAACAATACAACAAAAGACTGAATTTTAGAATCCTGATAAAAATCCTCTTTAAAATCAAGAACCTCCCTCTCCCCACACCAAAAGGAGTACAAACTTCAAAACTAGGTTGAAGGAATAAAAAATAAAAATAAAAATAAAAAAACTTCCTCTTTTGTCTATAAATACTATGCATGTATTCAGAGAAAATTTATTCTCCCTTTTTATGGCCCAGAGCTTCCTGTGGTAGCTCATCTGTGATCAGCAGCAGGAGAAAGGAAGGATTAAGTGTCATGACAAATGTCTCTGCTTCTGGTCCAAGGACTACTAGTCCAAGGACCGCTGCCCCACTCTCCGCGCAGAGCCCAGAAGGTGGCTGTCCAGCGTGTTTCCACACAACTCTGCCAAAGCTGAGTTGAGACTCTTCTTGCACAGGTCACGCCTTGCTGCATGTTGTACTCTCGTGGGAAGGCCTGGGGCCCTGAACTATCCATGGTTCTTTCAAAACATACAAACACTGGACACTGTCCTGATCTTTCCACAATATTGGTCTAGTCTGGGACTCTGTTAGGAATGCAGACTCTCTAGTCGGGCCCCACCTCACTCTCTGCATTTTGACGAGGCCGCCAGTGACTCATGTGCATGTGAGGATGCTGGACAATGCTACAATGACACCGGGAAACAGCACTTGCCTCTCATTAGAGCCATGTTGTCTGAACCAAGGGTTTTGCCGCTGGCTCCTCCTCCCAGGCCTTCTACTTTTCCAGTTGGTTTTATGCATTTCTCCTATAAGAGAAAACACATTACATACAAATGTGTATGCACTTTTCTATTTGCTTCTTGATAGTTGCTTCATGTTCAGAAGTAGGCAAAAGGCTGGCCCACTCTGGGTTATTATCAAAGTGGCCACACCAAGCCTCACCTGTGAAGGGCTGCCTGCCTTCAGGTAGAGACAGATAAAATCCAGTGCGTCTGTAGCCACTTCTCTGGCTGCATGCAGTCTCTTACCTCACAGGTGACACCTGGCCTGACAACCTGCTAACCTCCATTCCCTGGGTCACTGTATGAGGTGTTGACGGACTCACAATTACTTTAAGACAGCAGTTTGAGCTTGGCATAGGAACTGTCTTGGGTTATTCTTCTTTCTGTTCCTTATGAGATAACACCAGAACATATAATAATTTTTCTTTCAATCTAGCTTTATAAAGAACGTTTTAGCTTCCTCAAGTACACTAGCTATTAAAGGATGCCCCTGGGTCACTGTATGAGGTGTTGACGGACTCACAATTACTTTAAGACAGCAGTTTGAGCTTGGCATAGGAACTGTCTTGGGTTATTCTTCTTTCTGTTCCTTATGAGATAACACCAGAACATATAATAATTTTTCTTTCAATCTAGCTTTATAAAGAACGTTTTAGCTTCCTCAAGTACACTAGCTATTAAAGTAAAGGATGTGCATGTGCTGTTTTTTTGACATAAGGAATGAGATTAAAGCGCTTCTCAATGACACTGATTTGCAATAACTATTTTGAGTAGCTTTTTCAAATCTTATCTTGTATAGCCTGAATCTATCACTTAATCATCAAAACATCACAAGTTTTAATATTGGGAATCACATCAGTTCTTAAAAAGACTGAACTATGGTCCATGGACCAGCTGCTGTGAGTTTTAGGCTTTCTCAACACTTGGTGATTTTTTTTCCCTCCACTCACTGGAGACACTAATGACATCTTACCAAATACATTTGAAAACCACATTCAAATGCCACAACAAAATTAGAAAAAAATTCTAGGGCTGAATGCAACCAAAGAATAAATTAGAAATCTATTTGCCTTTATTTCCCAACTTCCACTCTTGGATGTGGAATGCCACATCCAAATTAGCATCGAATGAGCACTAGCGGTCTGGACCTACATTCCAGAATTGAGCATTTATTTAACACTTCCACGTCAACCTATAAGACGGTGAGCTGAAGCTACTTCAATACAAAGAAAAGGAAGAGCAATTTAGTGAGTATAATACTTAACCAAACATTTCACAAATTCTATAACAAATTCTTCTTGATTTGCTGGTGAGAACAGAAAAATGCTGCAGCCACTTTGGAAACAGTTTCACAGTTCCTCAAAACATTCAACACACAAGTCACCATACAACCCAGCAAAACCCTGCAGAAAACATATGGCCATACAAAACATCTGAACAGGAACATTCATAGCAACATTATTCATATTTGCCTAAAAGTGGAAGCAACTCGTATTTCCATCAGTTGATGAATGGATAAAAACATATGGCACATCCATAGAGAAGAATGGTATTCAGCTATACAAAGAATGAAGAGCTGATACATGCTACAATATGGATAAACCTTGAAAATATTACACTAACTGAAAGAAGTTGGATATGAAATTGTATGATTAAGTGTATATGAAATCTCCAAAAAAGGCAAATCCAGAGAGAGAAAGGGGGAGAGGGAGAGGCACACACACAGAGACACGAGTGTTTTCCAGGGGCTGGGGCGAGAGGAGGTAGAGACTGAGGAGTGACTAATTGGTACAGGGGTCCTTTTTTTTTTTTTTTAAGCTTTTTGAAAGTCTATTTTTCTGTATTAAAGAATTGTTTTTTTTTTCCAGTTATCCCAAATGAGTTGATAAATGCTATGATTAAATTATTTTATATTTTCAGAAATAAGGTACTAATAAAGGTACTAATTATACCTTTTCATTAACTAAGTGGCAGTTTGGTAAAATTTTTATAAAATTTTTAAATGATTTATGATGTTCCACATTGACTAGTTTTTTTGAAAGCAATATTCCACCAAATTACTAGCTTTCCAAAAGCTGTAGTACCATATACAATACTTTAGTATGACAGTTTTGTTTAAAACCAGAATCAGGTGAATGTAACTTTTATTTAACCCATTTCCCATTTAGGTAAAAAAAGTGCAGCTCGCTGCCAGCGTTTATTTAACATCACGCATAGAAATGCTACATTTCTAAGATTTGATATTTTCAGCGATCGAACTATTAAAAACAGAATGATGTCATTTGTTTCCAAAGACTATGTATATACTAGAGCAGTGCAAAAGTAATAATAAAAGCGAGATAATTCATGGCAGACTTTGGGGGTGAGGTTAGGACTGTAATCCATGAGGTATCTTAGGGTAAATGCTGCGGCCACAAGTGCCGCCGGCGAGTAGTCTCGAGGCAAACAAGAAAAGGGTTAAACTAAAATTGATGCTTCATGCATTTGTAAAACATACACATCGGTGTCATATTTCTTTTATTCTGTTTTGTTGCACGCTTGTTGAAAGGTAAATTTACAGATCAAGTGATACTTTATGTTTCAGTAAAAGTTTAAAAATGGAAAACTTATCTTTTTACTTAAAGCTTCATGAATCAGAAGTTTAAATACAGAAGTCATTCTGTATTTAATCAGAATGACTAGATAACAGACAAGATCCTTTTCTGGGGTCAACCTAAAAGAAGCTAAGTGAAATTGGTAGATCTTTTAGTTTTGTTATTTACTTCCTCTACTTACTACTTCTATCACACTCCCAGCCAGGTGCAGTACATTACTATGAAGTACCTTAAAATCCAAAAGCGGGAGTTGGTCATATATTACTAAGAAGGTTGAAAGACTGGGTGTGTAATATTTTTAAAATCTTCATTTTGGGTCAGCATAAATGTCCTTTAATTTTCTTCTCTATTTTCAATAGCATTTCATTTTGAGGTTTAACACGGCAACCCAGTACAGTATAGTAATCCTGGATTCTGAGTCATTTCAAGATGAAAATGGAAACAAGTAAACTGAGGAAAATTAATTTTCTTCTTAACATCAAACTCTTCATCTCCTGCTTGTTGATCTTTTCTTAGTCGATAGCTGGACACTTGTCCTGGTTTAAATACACTCTTCGCTGACAGTACTCTCTGAAAAGGCAACTTTGAATTTGCTCTTACATCTAAATGAAATTGATATTGTTGGACACCAAGAGTTCTGAAAACATCTAAATCTTTTTCCTGGTCCATCAATCTTTTATATATTTTGGCAGGCAGTGGAGTATACCTCTGAAGCTTTGCTGTGAATAGCATTTCAATAATGAAAAATTCTGAAAATATAGTCTTTATGTCCTTTATTTTATGCTTTTCAAAACTGCCAACAGTTTCTTCTGGATGAGAATTGTTTGGGTAGCGTCCACTGTAGCTCTCTGTAACTGGGTTCAGTCAGTCAAATAACATGTTGGTCAATTTGCTGGCTTGTCCTTCCTAATTCAAGTAGCTGCTTAGCTTCTCCACTCTTTGCTATTAATGTTGCTTTGAGGTCACCCCATTTCACTTTTACAATGGTTCCAAGAGCTTTCTAAAGTTTAACTCCTTCAGCAGCAAATCTTTCAACCTCCACTTGTCAATAATCCTGAAGTTCGGAACTCATGAGCATTATTTGCTTCAAATCTGGGGTCTCTGTAGAGACCTACTCCTGGATCTCATTCACCAGGAGATTGGCTTTGCCTCACAGTCTGACAGTTTGGGCGGCAAAGATTTGGCTCTGATATCCAAAATGCTTTTGTTTTGAGTGTCCTCCAGTTTCTCAGATAACCTGCCCTTCCCCTGCCCCAAGACACTATTCCTGACCTGGTAGCAGTCAGGAAGGTGTAGATCAGGAAAAGGCCTAGAGGCTTGTAGGGTGGGGGCTGCTGCACTGGGCTAAGGGGAGTTGCAGGCAGCCTCCCTCCCGGCTTCAGAGCATGGGAGAGCATGGGAGCTTAGGTGGTAGCCTCCAAGCCTCAGGCTCTCCTTGGTCCCTTTAATTTATTTAGCCCAGGGAAGTAGAACCAGAACTCCCTCAAGGGCTGAAATTCACTGTGGCCAGAGGCTCCACTTGCCCCATCCAACCCCTTAGGATGGGTGGCTGGGGCAGCTGGTCCTCAACATCCTGCCTAACACAGGGCCAGGGGCTTGGGCTGGAGCCCAACAAGGTGCCGCTCCAAGACACCTGAGCTGCACTGAGGCCACGGGGTTTCTTTTTGGGGTGATGAAAATGTTCTGGAGTATGAGATACCATGTGATGGCATAACCTTGCAAATATAAAACTCACCGAATTGTACACAGTAAGATGATGAATTCTATCTCAAAAACAAAAACGATTTACTACAGCAATACTATAATATTTAAAGCGAGAAACATCTTAAATACCCAACAATAGGAAGATTAAGATTATAGAAACTACTAGACTGTACTGTGGAAAATGCTGATGCCACTGTAAAGCAGAATATAAAATGGCCTCTACAAGGAGCTGGCCATGCCCACCATGAATTGGTATTTTTTAACTCTACAAACGAGGAAACAGGCTTAGATGGCTAAGCATCCTGTCCAGAAAGACACATGAGTGGTGGTTAGGGGATTCCACCTGTGCAGCTCTGGCCCCTGGGCTTTCTGACCCACACGGGACAACCCTCAACTACAATTTCTACTGTTATTTAAAACTAGAGTTTGGGGCTTTGGAATTTTGTTTGTTTCCTCAAGGAAGTTGTTGCATCAGTTGTTGCATTCTTTCTCCCTTGCTGTTTGATTCACAATTAAAGTCCGCAGACCACTCCACTCCCATCAAGGGGAAGGGGGTCTCATGGTTTCAGAAGCAAAGTGGGCAGACGATGAGGCTTCCCAGACACCCCACTATTGGTATGGAAAAGGTGGCTAACCCAACTCGGTGTGGAAATTGACTTGGAAAGCTTGGGTTCAACCCAAGGACCCACCACTTACTAGTTCTTGCGTTACCTTGGGCAAATGACAATCTCACTGGACCTCTTACAGCGTCTGACAAAGGTACTATCTCCTACCTATCTCACAGAGCTAGTGCTGCGAAAAATTAATGCTTGTAAAGCAATAGCACAGTGGCTAGCACTCAGTAAGCGCTCAACCTGTGTTAGCTGTTATGCTGACCTGTCTGAAAAAATCAATCACAACCTGAACTTCCTGGGAAACCGCCGCCAAAGGCCGGCAATCCAGCCACTGGCAGGTGTTGAGTGGCACCTTCTGCATCAGGGTTTAGAAAAAAACGCTCCTTCGGGTCAGACACTGAGCAGCAACACTCAGTTTCCCTCCCCCAGTGTCTGCGGCTGCAGAACCGACCCGACAGCGCAAACTGGACTCCAAGCGCCTAAGAATCCGGTACACCAGGAGCTCGCCGGCCCAGCCCCCCACCCACGCCGCGATCAGGCCGGCGACACACGTGCTCGGCCCCTCCCCGCCCCTTCCTCCCACGCCCATGTCCCACCCCAAGCTCCGTAGGGGAAGAAGCAGCAGCCCCCGGATTGACGCCAATAGTCACCCCAGCTAGCACAAACTTACTCTATTAGAGGGTCCACTCCGGCTCTCCCTCGGGCCCAGGCTCCGCAGAAGCAATGGTGAAGCGTGGAAGGACCCGGAAAGACCCTGAACTAGCGTCCGCCAGTTAGCTGCGTCCGTTTTTGTGTTGTCTCAACGGATAGGGCCATGGCGGCCGCCCCTTCCTTCTCATTGGAAGCGGCTTCTGACCATTTGCGCCAATAGGGTGGATCTTGCGGAGAGGGCGGGGGTTTGGAGTTTCGGCTCCGCCCAGGCCTGGCGTTAAGGCCGCGTGTCCGCAGGCGTGTTTGGGCCGGGCGCATTTGGGGGCGTGGCCTGGAGCTCTAGGGGAGGGGAAGAGGTGGGGAAGGGGCGGGCCCGAGGCCGCGTTCTGACCCCAGAAGCTCCCAGGCACCCTCCTCCCAAACGGTGGCTGCCCCATCCAGCACTGGCTATCTTCTGAATCCGCTGCCGACTGATCCAACCTGTAGAAGTTCTTTCGCCGCTCGGGGCTACTGTCTTCAAAACCGAGACTTGGGGAGGAGGAAAGATTGTATTATGGGAATGACAAAGATGGCTCTGAGATGAGGGAGAAAAAAAGAAACAGGTGAACTGGTGGTGATGTCTTTGACAGTGACGTCAGGTAGCTGAGGCTGCTGACTCTAGGACTGCGTGGCTCCAAGGTGCAGAGCAGCTTGCCCAGAATTGCAGTCAGTAGACCTTGCTTCTAGATCTAGTTCTGTTTCCTACTAGCTGTGTGACCTAGGGAAAGTCACTTGCCTTTCTGTGCCTTGATTTTTTTTATGTTGAAATAAAGAAGTTAATCTAGCATTCTGGTGTTTTTTCCAGCACACAGTCTGTTCATACAACCAATATTTCCAGAATATTCTCCATGTGCTATGCCTGTTTTAGGTGTCTGCTGACAGCCATCAGATCTAAAAAGGGAATGGAAACTTGTGATGGGCACTTGACCAGAAGTGACAGTTTTGTGAAGAGAGCTGCGTTCAAATAGGCCAGGATTGGTTTTTGCCACAAATAGGTGTGGTGAGTGGCTGGACCCATTGGAAAATAGGTCGTGGGGTTTATCAACTGTACCTGTGTGTGAAAGCATTTTAATCAATAACAAAAAAGGTATGATTTCCACTCTTCAGGAATTCACAAACAAATGCAAGGTATAGAGTGGGGGAGATGATGCTAGAAATGAGAGAAGTGAGTATAGTCAGAATAAAAGACAGCTTTATGAAGCTTGAGCAGCCTGAAAGGGAAGGCAGACAGAAATCCTAAGCTGAACAAACAACCCGATTGGAAGCCTGTTCAAGGAATAATGTGGCTTTTTGTTGTTGTTGTTGTTTGGATGGGATAAGAGTCTTGGCAGCAAAACCAGCAAGGTAGGTTGGGTCAAATGTTAGAGAAAGGAGCAGGCAGAGGGAGCCTCTGAAGGTTTGAGAGTTGGGGACTAACGTTGAGTGTCAGGGAAATCACCCGGGCAGCACTGTAGACAAGGTTGGAGAGGAAATATTGTGGAAGTCAGCTAGGAGACTTGTCAGGAGCTTATTGCAGCAACAGTCCCTGTGGAAAGTGATCAAGCCTGAACCAGAGTGGTGGCAGCTGGGATGGGAGGGGTAGATGGGAGACACATTTCAGTGAAGGGAAAATCTGTAAGATTTGAACTCTGTGAGAAGAGTCAAACTGGATTCTAAGCTGAAGATCCAGGGTCGTTGGAGAAAGTCAGGAGTTGGCTGGGGGCTTACTGAGTGAATGAATGGCAAACAGCCAGCCAGGGCCTTATTGAATTTCCATTGAGGGAACAGTGGAATAAGCACCGGATATGCTTTGGGGACCTACAACAGGCACACCGAGAGAAAAAGAACATTTGCAAATCAATGCGCAAAGGAAGTTGAATCTTAGGCAAATCTTTTTGGCATTTCTGAACCTCAGTTTCTTCACAGGCAAAATGAGGATAATGATAAGATTGTCTGAGGAGTAAATGTGATGACTGTAAAGCACCTCACTGCTTGGTCTATACTCCTTTCGATTGAGCACCCTCTCTTACTAGGATGGCTTGATATCTAAATGGTGTATATTATCAGCAAAAGTTAAAATAATTCCTTTTTTCCATTTCATTTCCAGAATTGGAGGGCAAGGCAAATAAAAGTTTTTCTTTGAAATGATATCTAAAATGAATCAACATTACATTTGACTACATAAAAAAATAAGCAATACTTTTATAGTTCTTGTCACATGCCTCATATTTTTTAAAGTTTTTTCCCATATATTTATTCTTTTAATTACAACCCTGTGAGGTAGGTACTATTACTGTCAGTACTTCGCTGATGAATTGAGTCATGGAGAGGGTAAGTAACTTGTTCAAGGTCACATGGCTGATGAGTGGCAGAGCCAGGATTCAAACCCAGGCAGTCTGCTTTGAGAGTTTGTGCTCTCAAGGCAGAAACTATCATAAATGAAAGTTGAAATACATACTCAATTTGGTAAAAATATCTATAATTCATCACAGAAGAGGGCTAATTTTCCTAATACATAAAGTGCTCCTCCAAATAAACTCAATAGAAACAGGAGCAGTGGCTATACCAACTATACAGAAAAGGAAGTAAACATGAAAGGATGCTTGACCTCAGTCACTTAAAGGAAAATGTAGTTTAAAACTCCTCTGACTTATCCTTTTTCATAACTGGTTAGGCAAAATCCAGAAACTTGTTAATACTCAGGCTCTCATACAATCTCTAAGAGAGACAATTTGGCAACATATCAAAATTTATCAAAAATATATGTACCTTTGACCTAGCAATTATACTGCTAGAAATTCATCCTAAAAATATATTTGCTTATGTGCAAAATGACTTATGTGCATGGAACATTGTATAATAATGAAAATATGGAAGTCATCTTAATGTCCATTAGTAAGAGACTACTTCAGAAAATGATAGTACATTCATTCAATAAAAATATCATGCACTAAACAAAAAAAAAAGAGAGAGTGTGGAGGCTCTTTATATACTGATATAAAATTACCTCCAAGATGGATTCTTGGTGAAAAAAATCAAGGTGAAGAACAATGTGTAAAATATTATATAGAGTGAAAAATGTATATGTGTGCACATAGGGACATGCATGCTCACGTATAACTAACTTCCTGATACATAAAAAATCTGATAATATTGGTTACTTCTAGAGAGGGGATCTGTGTACTTAGGAGAAAGGGATGAGGGAGATTTTCACCATATACTTCATTGTACCTTTTGCATTTTGACTATGTGCATATATTACCTATTAAAATATAAAATTTAAATATTAATTAAAACAAATCTACATGTTATGGACAGCAACCAACTGCGGAGGTTGTCTACTTTAAGAGGTGACTTTGTAAATGTGTTGCTAAAGGAACTAGGATGCCTGTCAAATCCTATCATAGAGACAATTATCCAAAATATAATCAATACAAGAGAAACAATCAAATTAGCATGTCCATTATACGATAACAGTCTACCCAGAGCTCAGAAAAAGGATCCTTTTAATTAGAATTTGTCAATGTTTATTCAGTAATATCCAAGGGATGCGTATATCTTGTTCACTGGAAATCTGAATCCAGAAAATTCTCCAGTCCCTTCTCTAACGTAAATT
Source organism: Pteropus alecto (assembly GCF_000325575.1). Lineage (NCBI taxonomy): Eukaryota > Metazoa > Chordata > Mammalia > Chiroptera > Pteropodidae > Pteropus > Pteropus alecto. Next base: position 1,722,967 of record NW_006494609.1, on the reverse strand, counting down.
AAATATCCCGCAAAACTCTCCAAAACCTTTTGTACAATTACATGTTGACTGCACTGCTGATGACTGATTCTACTACCTAGTGACCATGATTCTGGAAGGGAGAGGTCCCTGGGTAATGGGCAAGAATATTCTAGATGCCGGGAAGTTCTATATCCCAGTAATAATGAACTTATACAGTATTGGTATTCTATATCCTGGGGTATACTGATATAATCAATTGTTGGAACCCATAAACTCAAGGACAAGACTTGTGGTACCTCTAAAATATTATTCTTAGCTAGTTAGCAGCTGACCAATTGAACAATTAATAATACACGCTTGACGCAGAAAACTTAAGAAATAGAAAAGTACAAAGTAAAAAAACAGCTACCTGAATTACCTCTGCTAAATTCGTTCCTCCAAAAACCACTTTTAATATCTGGATGTCTATTTCTAAGCAGATGTTTGTTATAGTTATTTACATAGTCTATTAATTCATTCAACAAATATTTACTGAGCACTCAGAATGCTATTCCTGTTCTAGGTGCTGGGGATTTGTATTTTTAAAATAATAATAAAAAAATTATTTGAAATAATCACAAACTAATAGAAAATTCCAAATACAGTGCAGAGAACTTTCATATTGGATTACTTTTAGTTTATATTTTCCATAAACAAGGGCATTCTTCTACATTTCCACAATATAACTATCAGAATCAGGAAATCAACACTGATAACACCGTTGCCAATTAATTCTCAGCCCCACTCGAGTGTTACCCATTGTCTCAGTAATTTTCTTTATGGCAAAAGGATCCAGTTCCAAATCACATGTTGTATTTAGTTATGTCTCTTGAGTCTCCTTCAGTCTAGAACAGTTCCTCAGTCTTTCTTTAATTTTCATGACCTTGACATTTGAAGATTATAAGCCAGTTAATTTGTAGAATGTCACTCAATTTGGGCCCTCAATTTGGGTCTGTCTGATATTTTCCCATGGTTCGATTCAGACTGCATCTTCAGCAGAAGATCAGAGAAGTGACACTGCATTCTTCTCATTGCAGCCTCTCAGGTGGCACATGATCTTGATTTGTCCCATTATGGATGATGTTAACTTTCACTTCTTGATTAAGGTGACATTGGCTGGGCTTCTCCAATGTAAAGTTATTCTTCTTCCTTTTTTATTAAAATATATATATTTTTATTTTGAAATAATTATAGACTCACCGGAAGTTGCAAAATTAGTAGAGAAGTCCCTGCACCCTTCACTGAGCTTCCTATCTTACATAACCATAGTTCGATATTTTTCTTTTTCTTTTTGTAATTTGGTTAGTATTTGTGAGTCTATGTAAATATCCCATTCTGTATCAAACATTCAATGAATGAATGAATGCATGGACTTTTGGGTTCCTCTGTTATTCAGTGGATTAAATCCATTCCTCTTATTATTTATTTTGCTATTCAAATAGTTTCAGTTTGGCTAGTAGAAGCCTCTTCACACTGATTTCTGGGTCCTTTTGCTATGTCCTCATCATTCTTTGATCATTTCCTTATTTTCTGGAAAAAGATGTTCCAAGTATATCTTGTACTTTCCCTGTCCCAGGCCTCAAAAGAGTCATTTCGCTAAGAAATCTTTGTTGCATTTAGTGAAGATTGGTATTTAAAAACCAAAATATGAGTGCTAAATGTACTCATTGCTATGAGGGTGTCCCTGTTCCAGGGCCCAATCAGTGGTCATGGTTGGGAATATAAACCCACATACTCTCACACACAACACACAAATGTAGACACATATATACATTTAGAGCTATATTTACTTGTACATCTATTATATAATTATCTATCTATCTATCTATCTATCTATCTATCTATCTATCTATCTATCTATCTAATCTATCTATCTATTCAAATATCTTGAAAACCATGAGTTCGCACCAATACCTCCAATTCTAACTGATCATCATAGGGCTCGTCCAACTTTCCTCCCTTTCCATATCTGTGTCTCCCTTCTCCAACAGTAAAACTCCCATTTTCTTTAATTTACTTATTTGATCACTCCCTCTAGATGTAGCCATAATACAGGAGTCTCTACCACCACCCCGTCCTCAGTGCAGATGCCCTGTGCTGGGCCATACTCTCCACCCCCACCAAACAGGATGTCTTTCTCATTCCTCTTGAGCTGCAACACTCCATGTGGGATATAGTTTTGCACAGACAAAATTCTCGCTTTCAAGGAACTTATATGCTAATGGTGGGGGAGGAGTAACAAAGAAATAAAAATGAAACATCAGGTAATGATAAGTACAATGAAAAAATAAAACAAGATAATGTGATAAGAAGTGACTGAGGTGCTACTGTGGGTTGACGGTATGTTGATTAGTCTCCTTATGCCCCACGCCCCATTCTCCTTTGCCCTGTTCTGTGCATATCAATGCATAACACTGGCTCTTCTGCTGCCTGCCTTCTGATTGAGCTCAAACAGTAGGAGATAGGTGGGTGGGAGGAGAGAAAAATCCCTGCCTGCTTTGGGATGTATATTTTGGTAGTGGCCCCTCCTGCAAGTCCAGTTCTCAACAGGCTCCAGAAATTCCATTTCCTCCTCCTGCCCCTTCAAGCCCCAGGTGGTAATAGCTTCCCACTGTTGCTAACATATTGGTGCCCCAACAGTCTTGTTTCCCTTTACCCTGCTTATTATACCTTTGTTAATAATTCCTTCATTAAAGTCTCTTGAACCACCCAAGTTGCATTCTATTCCAGGAAAAGGCTCTTTGAGGAAATTACTCTTTTTGTTTAAACAATTATTGTGAACCATTATTTTCAAGTTCATCCACGGTCTTATACAATGTGACTTTTCAAAAACTAAATCTGATCAGTTAAAAAAGGAAAACGTTAGCCAGCCTTGTCTTTATGGAATTGAATGTAGAATAGATTTCCTTCTTGTCTTGCCACTGACCAGAGGGCCAATTAGTGTGTGCTGTGCTTTCAAGGGGGTACCCTGTTGTGACTCTACCCCCCAGAATACGGATTATCTTAGTAATGCCATTTTTGGTTTCTGTATGATACAGAGCTGTATTTTCTTCATCAAGCTTCATCCTCGGCTGTGCATTTCTCTACTCCCCACCCTAAGAAAGAGTCTTAGCCATTAGGAGCCCTTGCACACACAAGCTATTGCAGGATCTTGTTTTGTCCACCTTCTTTTACTACCTTGTCTACTTGGTGCCAGCACTGTGCTTCTATTTAGAAGATTCTTCAAATAATTTTTAAAACCTTTTCCCCCCTCTGCTTAGCATTTGCAAGCCTGGAGGGTCTGTCTCCCAGGAATGGTGTAGATTAGAGAATGAGAAAGAGCTTGCAGGAAGAGTACCTTGCTGTAGCTTCTGCTAGCATCAGTTATTTCCCCAGAAAGACAGAAGAACATTAAAAGGATGTACATTGTTTCCCATGACTGGCTTTATCAGTGTCAACAGCTTTATAGACATAAGAAGCTATAGATGGAGAGAAGGGAAAAATATCCTGCAGAATAATAGGAGGAAAAAAAAATTGAGACATATAATTGTTCCAAATCTCCTCTCTCCCCGGTTTCTTCTGCATTTGAATATCTGTTTAATACTGATAGGAGGATTGCCTTTAGGGGAAGGTGTGAACAAATGATATAAATGGAGCCACTTCAAAATGAAGTCTGAGCTGCCATCCCAGAGGAACCGCCTTGCATATCTTCCTCCTCAAACCTTTGGAATGTTTGAACTGGGCAAAATAACCTTTGGACTGGACCTAAAGCAGCATTGTATTCCAAACAACTGTTTGCAAAGCTAATAGGAAAGCAGACATTCTGACTGAAGATTAAAGACGTTCTTTAGAATTAGCACCACTGCACGTAGCTAAAGAATAACTTCACTTATTTGCACCTGTAGTGATTCCTTCCTTGACTTATTAACACCAATAAAAATTCTTTCCTTCTCTTCATGTAAAAGGCGAAAGATTTATACTATTCAAAGAACAACCAGAGTATGTTCCTTCTCTTCATGTAATTATTCCCCTTCTCTTTCTCATAAAAACCTATTGCCTTCACCCATTAATTGGAACACTCTTGAGGTTTCTGCTCAAATCAGTGCTTGCTAAATAGCTGTTCTTTTGAATCTCAAATGAATGCTTGGTGTCTCTCACTTTGGTCTTTTTGTTTTAGGTAAGCAAAGGGGGTGGGGAAGATTTCAGCTTCAGTTTAGCCTTGGGAAACTGTAGTAGAACTTGACGAAGCAGAACTGAATTCCTCAAGAAACGTGTGTGTGTGTTTACATGCACGTGCCTGGGGAGGCTTTTTTAAAAAATCTGATAAGCACGTTGTTCCTGATCCCAGGAGAGGACAGGGAGACTGGACTAAGCTCTTCTGTTGAGTTTTCTGGGATCACATATGTAGGAAATTAGATAAACCAAGAAGGCTAATTTAAGGAACCTCTTCGGCCCCAAATTATGTCCCCTCCCCATCTCTCATATAAACCAGCACTGAAAGCTATACACTTTCATGAAATTAATTTCTTCCTTGTTCTGTCCCAAATTTGACTTCCTACTTCTCTGTTATGCATTAAAAGAGGTAATTTGAGGTACTGTGACCCCACCTTTCCAGATTAGAAAAGTATTACACTATGGATAAATGAGAACATATTTGAAAGCATTTTGTATATTGGAGAGAAGACAGTTTATAAATAATGTTGCTTATTATTTTTAACCATCACCTGAAATACAGCCTAGAGGTTAAGACACTATACTGTGGAGCCAGCTGGCCTGTGTTCAAATTCCCATTCCTTCATAATTTAGCTGTGGGACCTTGGGCATGTTACTTGACATCCCTGAGCCTCAGTTTCCCCAACTGTAAAGTGAAGATCTTAAGGGCACCAACCTCGATGTGAGAGTTAAATGCACTCGGATCATACAAAGCACTTAGAAACATTGCCTGACCCATCGTGAGCCCTCGAGAACTCAGTGCAACTGAACCCAAAAAATTGCTTTGTAATCTTCTTCCACAGAGCGAGAATCCAGTATCTTAGCTGGATCTTCTTGAGAGAGCAGGGAAGGTAAAACAGAATTGTAGGCGAGGTGTCCCAGGCATCTGTCTTCCCATTCTGAGGCATGGTGTGAATTCCTACCTCTCCACTGAAAAGGCAGATCCTTGGAAAAGGCTAAGTGTCAGCCATGGTGGGTTTCTGCTTCAGAAGCTTTAACCACTCCATCTTACAGTGGAGGGTTCAGCAAAATAAGCTTCTTTCTATAAATGGCTTCCTCTCAGCACACCTCTGTGGACAATGTCTAACGGTGGGGTTGGCTCATTTTCTGGAGCCAAATAAACATTCATTCCCACTGGCACCATGGGGATAGTGTCACTGCTAATGAGCCGCGGAGTTGCCCGTTGCTGCAGGAGCCATTAGGGAAGCCCCCGGTAGAGTTCTGTTTATTGCCAGGGGAGGTGTCAGAGACAGAAAAAGTACAGCTGGTGCTTCCGGCCCCCACCAGCTCATGCAGTGCAGGCAGCTAGAGCAATAATTTAGACTTTTAAAGTCAGGGCATAAATTCCAAGAGGAATGAAAGTGGGTGAGATAAAGGATTGGGGTCTATGATTTAGAGTTGTTTTTCAGGTTTCTGAAATTTTGAATAAGTTAAGGTAATATGGTAGCGCAACTGAAAGCACACTTCTTAAGGGGTTAGTAATTTGAGCAATGCCCTATTAAAAAACAAGCTCTGAGTTGGTTCGCTCGTCAGAGATTTCACTCACTGGTAGAGGCCTACTCTATCAGATGCTTGGTAAATATACATTGCAGGTGCTGCAGGTTGGCTAAGCCATAGGGGAGATCTTCGGAATGAATAGGGTCCACTGTAGTGCAATATGCACAGAATATATGTTGTGACAAAATCCCTTAACTAAACCAGCCTTTACAAATACACTGAGATAGTATATGACCAGTAGGATGGCAGAGCATATGAACTTATATGAACATGAGATTGCTACAGAAATGGGTGCCTTTCAGAAGTCACTTACGGAAGGCTGGCCCATCCATCACAAAGCATTTGTAGGTGCTGGTTTTAGATGAGAATGTTTTGGCTAGATGGACTGAGATTTGCAGGTAAGTGAACGTCCTAGTCACACCTCTTTGTGCAAAGCACCAGAAACCCAGTCAGGTTGGCACAAGCCAAAGTAAAATTTAGCGGGAGGATTTTAGGTTATGTTCGGGTATCTAGGAGGCAGTGGCACTGGAATTGGGAACCGAATGTCAGGTCACTTTCTCTCTGCCTCTTGAGAGCTTCATGAATTCTCACCTCTGCTACTCTCTGCATATCTGCTCGTTCCCTTTGACATAGATCTCTGCAGCCTCGTGCCCACTCTGATGAGCAGTAAAATAAAATCTAAAGGGTCTAGTTATGTTTTAGAAATGAGTAGATATAACTAGGAGAGGAGGCCTCTGCCAAGAAAAAAAAAGTAGAACCCAGAGTTCAAGGAAAATGAAGAAAGATTTAGATCTCCTTGGCTGTAATTGGCATCACCAGGGCATACAAAGGAAGAAACATCCAGGTCCCCTGACTGTAATAACACGACAGTGGAGGGAACCAGGATTGTCAGACCACCCTGACTGTGGTGCCAAGCAGGAACCTGAGTGGAGCAAGAGAAAGCAGAAGGAGCACAGGCTTTTATATTGTATAGATACTGAAATCAGGTCTGTGTGCTCGAGGACTTAATGATTTCTGCGGGACTGCCCTGAAGACTCAAGACTAGGCAAAATGGGTAATAAATTGGACAGATCCTTGCAGCCTCACCTGTTCTTCTAGTTGACATTGCTACCTAGAGAAAGCTGGCCTGAACAAGGTAAAAAAAAATACCCTGTAAGAATGAAGCTGAGATTCAGCCCCAAAAGTCATTAGGTAAGACTAGGCAAGGTAATGAGGGTGTAATGAGGGTGTCAGGAGCCTGGCACCAGGTGTCAGAACCTGAGGGGGCAAGGAAGGCACAGGCACAGCAGAATGGGTGCAGCAGGGGCTGTGGTGGTCCAGTGTGGAGTGTCAGAGCCAGAGTAGAGTGGGGATGGTGTATACGGGATGAGGAGATGTTAGCGATGTTAGTAGCAGCAGGGTCAGCCCATGTGGGGTACTGGAGCATAGTGGAGTGAGCAGTATATGTACTCAGTTGAGGGGTGGGCTGGGAGGGTGTGCAGGGCACTGATAGTTAGGCACTGGGGTGGGGGTGGAGGGGTGGGGGAGGAGGGTGGCAGTTGATCTGTATTAGTCTGCTTGAACTGCCATGACAAAATACAACAGACTGGGTAGCTTTAAACAACAGAAATTTATTTTCTCACAGTTTTGGAGGCTGGAAGTCAAAAAACAAGGCGTAGAAATCATTGAGTTCATACTGATATAACTAACTAAATAAAGAGAAAAGTTTTTCTTATAGTAGAATGTCAACAATTAAATAGAGAGGGATGATGGGGTTAGAAAAATCACGATTTGGCAGCCAGTATAGTAATAATTAATTCAGCAAAAAAACATTAATGAATGCTGAAACTAGAGGGCAAATGTTTGATGAGGTAAGGATATACACATAATTTCAAAATATCTCCTAAAAGCAAATTACAAAGAGGGCAAGAGTAATTATACAGTAGAGAAACATGGCAGGCATCACCTCAATCAGGTGACTAATGTTAATATGACCAGTAATGACACAAATCTAGATTGGGTACCATCTGATTGGTTGCAGTGAGAACAACACAGCATCATTTTTGTAGTATTCCTGCTATAAACACGTAACCTGAATCTTGTATACATTTGGCTTGAGGGACTTGAAAGGAAAAAGAGAAATTAAAACAAACAAACTAGGAATGAGAAGGAATACATAACCATATTACAAAACAGAAAAACGTTAAAAGAATTTTGAGAAACTGCAACATACAACTCTATGACGGCAAATTTGAAATTCTAGAGAAGATGCATTAGTTCCTGTCAAAATATAAACTATCGAATTTGGCCCAAGGAGAGATAAAAAACCAGAAGAGATTACTTACCATAGAAGAAATCAGAAAATGATTTGAAATCTATCATTAAAGAAGAGGGCCAGATAGATTCAAAGAGAAATTTTATCTAACCTTTAAAGAATGAATGATTTCAAAGTTATTTAAAATATTCTGAGCTACAGAAAAAAAAAAATCAAAATCTTTTCATTTGTTTTACAAGGCCAGCATAATTTAAAACCCCAAATCTGATAAAGATAGTACAAAAATAGAGAATTATAGACCAATCTCACTAATGAACATATATTTGCAAAAATTCTAAAAAAAATAGCAAATAGAACCTAGCAAAAATAGCCTATTAAACACATACACAAGCAAAACAACAACAACAACAAAACACCCAGCAATCTCCGCCCACCCATATATCAGCCCTAGAAAAGCTTTATTGAGGTGATTCAATATCATGACTTATCTCAATAAAATCCACGATTTCAATAAAGGAGAAAAACCACAAGATCATATCAATAGATGCTAAAAATGTGTTTAATAAAATTAATCTCGTTTCTAATAAAAACCAGTAGTAGAATGAAACAACTTAAATGTGTCAAAAGCTATTTACTGAAAACCAATAGCAAATATTATCCTATGTGGTGAAACATGAAAACAATTTTCATTAAAATCACCATTATAATTTGACTGGCAAATTGGAAAGCAAGAGAAAGGCTATCTTCCCCCGCCCCCCCCGATGATATGATTACATATTTAGAAAAATCGAGAGAATCTAGTTAAAAAAAAAACAACGAAGGTACCAGAATTAATAAGATAATTTGATAGTGGAGATAGATTTTAAATATGTATTATTTTTGTCACAATAACAACAAAAATCATAAAATACTCAGATAAAAATCTAAGACACAGGACCTATATAAAGAAAACTGCAAATATTATTAAAAAACCAGAAATGAAGATCTGATTAAATGCAAAGGCATACGACATTCTTGGATATGGAGACAATATTTAAAATTTCAATTCTGTCTACAGCCATGCCACCCTGCACACTCCCGATCTTATCTGATCTTGGAAGCTGAGCAGGGTTGGGCCTGGTTAGTACTTGGATGGGAGGCCACCTAGGAATAGCAGGTGCTGTAGGCTTTAAAAAAAAAATTCAGTTCTCTACACAATAATATATACATTTAATGCAATTCCACTTAGGGTGCTCATAGAGTTTTTCTTAATTGGATAAAATAATCTTAAACTTTACACAAAGGATAACTGAGATACCATGGAAAAAAGGATATTGGTTATCAGAACATTTTATTGGTATAGGAATTATTAGATAGAGTGGTGGAGTAGAACTGAGAATCCAGAATTGGTACACGTGAAAGGTTAATATATAATAAGTGAGCATTTGAACTCAGTAGATAAAGGATGAACTACTTTTTAAATGATTTTGATTCAACAGGTTATCCTGCTAGAAGAAAGTAAATCTGAGCCCTTATCTTTCTTCAAACACACAAATTCCAGATGGAAAAAACATAAATGTAAAAAATAAAATAAATATTTTATAAGATAAAGTAGGGACCTATATGTATTTTTCTAAGGATCCAAGAGATCTTTTTAACCAGGATTGGAAGCCCAGAAGTTATAAAAGAAAAGAGGAACATATCTGACTAGAAAAATTTTAACAATTATATTATAAATGGTACCATAAACAAAGTTAATGGGTAAATGATACAGAGTATCTGTGATACAGATGGTAGTCAGAAATTAATTTCTATAAAATTAATTTTACAAGTTTCAATTCTTATAAATTGACAAGAAAATACTAACTAATGCAATAGAAAAATGGGCAACAGATATGAAGAGAAAATTCACAGAAGAACAAGTCCAAATATCCAACTGCCATACAAAAGGATGCTCAAATTTCTTTGTGGACAGGATACAGCCATTGCCAGCTTCTTGTAAAAAGGTCAGGGCCCTTCATCTGCACTAAACAGAGTCAGGATGCTTATTTTTACTTTTTTAAAATTAAAATATTATTTTTAATAATAAAATAATTATTATTAAATTGACATTCAATATTATTTTATAAGGGTGCTTGGTTTTGCAAGCCATTTTGGGGCTGGATTTCAGCTCCATCAAATTGTGCACAAACTGCACAATGAATGCAGTGGTCCAGAATCAGAGAAATGAAAATTAATAACGCAATATTGCTTTATATCCATCAAACTGGCAAAAACTTAAAAAGAGCTATACCTGTTGCCAGCGAGGGTGTGGGGGAAAGTGTGCTCTCATACACTGGAATCGTAAAGCGTTCAGTCTTTTTTGAAGGCAATCTGGCAACATCTATTAAAATTAAAAATACATATTCCCCTGGACCCCGGAATCCTACTCCTAGGCATCTATTACATAAAAATAAAAGTGCTAATTTGTAAGGACATGTGTGCGAGAATGTTTACTGTAGCATTGTTTGTAGTTGCCAAGAACTGGAAACATGGTGAATAGCCATTAATCAGGGAATGGCTGAAAAATTAAAATATATTACTCCATAGAATATTACATGGCCATTAAGTGGAAGCAAGATGCAAAATGAGTGTAATATGATTCCATTATTGTAAAAAACAGAACCAAAAAACCTTCTTGTGTATATGTAAATATGTATATGTGTGTGTATAATAACAAAGGGAAATCTAGACGAATACACTCTAGGTTGTTAATGTCGGGGGAGGGAGCAAAAGAGGATTGTTGCCCACAATGAAACAATAAATATGATATGATCCTGGGAGTGTCAGTGCATAGGTGTGTGTGCACATACATATGTGTGTACCTAGGCGCACGGAAGGAAGCTCCCATCCGTGTTCCTGACTAGCATGGTGAGATTTCAGGGGATTTTTATTTTCATGATTGTTTCTTTATGTATGGTTTCCAATTCTTTATAATGGACATGTATTATTTTTATATCCAGGAAGAATTCGAAGTTATTTTCATCTTGAAAATAAAATAACAACAAAAAACAAATAAACTCCAAACTCAAAGTACTCATACGACTGAGTAACACACACATATTCTTATTTGTAGTGGGCTTGAGGGGACCGGACTTGAAAAAGGGATGGAAAAGAATGAACAAAGCAAATGTTTACTGCTCTGAAGTATTACCTCGGTCGCAAATTATGAGGCAGTTGGGAAAATGTTTAAAGTCCCACATATATTTGTTACAGCATATCTTTTTGATGGTTTCATTGTATCAGCAGAATTACTTGCTGCCTTTTGTAAACTTTTAAAAACTTTTAGTAGGTTTGATATTTCGGTATTTGTTTTTTCTTTATGGGAGAACCTAGAGAGGTGGGAAGTCCATGGGGGTGGGGTGAGAAGAACGAGATAAGTAAAAGGTGGGGAGACCTCTCCAGCTGTTGGGGGGCACTGGCTCAGTGTTGCCTGCTGCTTTGAAGGTGTGTGGTTTTATGTTTGAAAAAGAGAAAGTTTCCTCCCTGCTTTTCAGATAACTAATGAAAATAACACTACGTGAGATGACAAGCCCAGCACTGCAAATGTTAAATCTGAGAGTGAAATTTATTTTGGTGTTTTGGACTTGAAAGAAGAGTCGTTTGGACAGAAGTTGAGAGATTGGGAAATTTGTTGATCTAGTTTTAAGTTGAGGCTTCTAGTTAGTGTGGGTTTTCTTTTAGTCAGTTACTGTTTTACAGACTGATGAAACAAGGGAAATCTTTCTTGCCTGTAAAATGAGGATCCTCAGAGTCTAAAGGAGTTGTTGAAAGTGTTAAACGGACTCATACAGATAAAGCACTTTAGGATAGTTTCTGATCTTGGAAAGCACTATATGAGTGTTGTATTATTACTAATCTTTTCTCATCGGATGAGCTCGACTGCGTACACAGGAAACACTTATTTAGGGGGACAAATGGCCTCTAATATAAAGTATTGATGTTGTTTAAGATTCTGAGATACTGTCTGAATTACTTTGCTTATGATACTTCACCCAACACTGTGAACTTGGGACACTAAATTCTATTTGATGACAAAATTAAATCAATGGTTACTTATAGTCACCTGAGACTTAGGGTTTTAATAGGATATTAAAAATACTTTTGATTTCTTTAAATAAATGTGATTTTCAATAAAAATCAGGTGTTCCTGATTCTCTGGGATAGGACACATAGAATACCTAGGGATATCTAGCAGTTTTCATCAAAGATGTCTTTTTCTAATAATTAAAAAAAAGAACCTTTAAAAATATCATGTGATGAGGATAAATTAAGGGGTTTTGCTTTGGGGTTTGGTGTTTTGTTTCATCCTGTTATAATGTCCCACTACCTGTATGACCTCTTCTCTAGTTCGAGAGCAAGAGTCTTCGAATGCCATTTCTAACCCTCTGTACCTCCTTCACCTTCCCCTGAGTTCTGGATAAGCTATTTTGACCCACCCACTGGGAGAGCACTCCTGGTGTGGGAGATCACGAGCCCTGAAAAGAAGGCAGGAGAAGAAAAGACCTCGTTCCTCTGCATTTGCAGTGAGCCAGCAAAAGAAACCCCCTGCAGGGCTGCCAGGTTTTAAAAGCACCCTGGTATGTGAGAACAATCGTGTGAGTGCAGAGCAAATGCGGAGGACTCTGCCCCTCTCCAACCTCATTCCTTGTAGTCCTTACTTAAAATAGAAACCAGTGCCCGCGGTGGCCATTTGGTAGCCCGAGTTTTTAAAAACTCCCAGTGCTCACCTGCCTTCCTGCTTTTGGAAATGTTGTTGCTGTTTTGGCACCCTCTCCTAAGGGGCTTTGTCTGGGGGACGGATTTGTACTCTTTTCCCAGCAGCACCATGTGCCTTGATGCATTTAAGGCATCTGGTCTCCCTTTATTCTCTTGGTTCTGGACAGAAGACTGAGAACGATAATTTGAGTTTTCACAGTCTAGGCTCTGGGATCCTCTCTCCAGTGTCTGACGCATAAATCTGTCTGTGACTTCTAGGTCAAACGAATAGTCCTCTGAAGCATCAACCATCAGCAGGTGTGGCCTTGGGGGCTTTTCAAAAAGGCAGGGCACCTTAGGATAGTCTCTTGGATGTTCAATTTCAGGTAACCGACCATTCAGGGGATATAAATATAGGTTGTAGATACAACATGGCATTTGCATAAGAAAAACAGGAAGGTGTTGTACGTTTTCTAAGCAAAGAAAGTAGCACAATGTATGTCATACATTTGCACTGAAGTGACCTAGGGTGTGTCTCTCCATGTTCTCAAAGCAGGGTGAATGCAAGTTCCAACACATGGCTGGCTATCCCAGCAACCCAGGCACTCATATCAGAGTGGATCAGTGCTGCTGGGGTTGGTTTTTTTCCCTTCTTCTTGAGACTTGCAGTCCTTCTGGGTAAAACTGGAACAGCCAGGGAATTAATCCATATATTTTTGAATCCACTGAATATAAGTTTCTGGCAACAAAAGAAACTGGACTGGCAAGCAATTTGAGGTAAGTCTGTGTAGTTTATTTTTTCTTCCCCTCTCAAGTGAATAACAGATCTGATGCTAAAACAGCTTTGGCTATGGAATGGGGCATTTTTTTTCCACCTGAGTCAGCATGGGTGACAAATAAATAAAGTATGTTTTACTGATTTAGTAGCATGGGGGATCGTGGGTAATCTTTACTCAGAGGCAACCCATGTTCCCCACTACCCCAACTTTGCAGATAAACTCGCCAAAGCTCAGAGAGGAAAACATGACTTGCTTTTATGACATGTACATTTTGGTTGACCCAGTAGAGCAATTTTCTTCATTTCGACTAGGTGACCTAGCCATGGTACCTACTCAATTGTGTCACTCAGAAAGTATCCTAAAACCTGAACAGTCAAGTCTTCTTGTGCTGCATTGGTTTGATAGGTGTGGTATTTATGACATGTCAATGCTCCAATGTGGCATTTATCCAAGATTGCCATGGACCTAGGCCATTCACCCGTTCATCACAAATCTTGGGAATACTTACTATGTTCTATAACTTAATGACAAAAGGATTCATTTGTATCATAGTGATGCTTTTTCAACTTTTTTCTGCCTTTAAGGTATCCATGTAAAAATTGCTGTGCTTGGCAGTTTCTTCCAGAGCTTTGAATTTGGCGGGGTTTCCCAATTTTGCAGCTTTCAAAGAGTGTCTTCCCCATTAACTGACACTAGAGGGCGCTCAATTGCCAGTAACAAATTTGGGCACTTGGACTTTTTGTACTTGTTCAAGACTGGTTTTATTCTTTTTCAGTAAAAAGCAGTTGCACGACTCCATCCTCCTCCTAATGGGGTATCAAAAGAGGAGACACTCTAACGTGGACTAGATGTTGGTTTTCATTAAGGCTTTCTCCCCTGAAATTCAGGCTTTTGAAATATCCCTGTCAACAGTAACTTGCTAATAACAGTGCATCCTGGATATCACACTTAATCGCATCCTATTGTCATCCACCAGATCCACATATAGTTCCATTACATCCCAAGAAGAAATTTTTGAAAAGACTGACTTCTTTATAAACTCAAAGAACTCACCAATAGGCCAATTTGGCTCTCATTTTGTTGTTTTGTCTAATGCCCTTTCCCCTTGAATACAGGAAAGTCTTGCCTCCCATTTTGGCTCAGGATTATCTGGCTTCAGCTCATTTAGTGGACCATATTCTATTAACCTCTGGCTCCCCCTAACTCTGCCATTCCTCATCTTCTGTTCTTTCCCTTCTTTGTACCTTTTAAGCACCAACCAGTGCTCAATCTTTCATCCTTGACCTAAGGAGACAGGAGAACCACTTCTCAAGTGTTTAGTAGGTGTCACACTATCACATGTATTCCTCACAACAGCCTTTAGGAAGTTATCAGTATCCCCATTTAACAGATGAATAAACTGACGTTCAGGATTAAGTCACCTGCCAGAGGTTATTTATCTCCTAAGTAGTTGAGCCAGGATTCAGTTTTAAGGCTTTTTGATTTTGCTTTCTTCTGGACTGTCCTTCTTAACTGAGACTTTCAGACTCTTTAGTATCGTCATCAGTGTTTTCAGTTGTATCATTCCTTGTCATGTTCCTTGGTTTTACCTTATGAAAGTTTAACCGAGAATCACAATTTATGATAAAAACTAGCTGAAGGCATTATAAGAATGAAAATGGACCTCAATTCTGATGAAATCACCTCTCCTACCCCCATTATATCTTAGAGTTAAAAAGAAATCAAACTGTGATAGGAGTAGCTTTGTTCATTATGTAAAAGAGGTTCTTGGTTCAGCCCTTACATTATGAGATGTCACCTTCGAAGTCACCCCAGAGTGGCTAATACACAAGATTAGAATAGTTAGAGTTGACTTTATGGAAAGACATCCTAGAAACCCAAAGGCCTTCGGAATCTCTGTTAATGAGCTCATTTGTTTGGGTCATAGTTATAGTTTTAATATTTCAAATTTTTTTGGGGTAAGGAATTTCTCTCTGTGTTACTTGGTATGAAGCAAGAGGCTTGATGAATATAACATGAATATAGAATCACCAAGTCGAAAACTGAAGTTCCTCCAATAGACATTTTCTATATGTCTGATGCAGTTCTAAAGGAGACAATAGCCATAGAGTTAGTGGGCTTCCGGCATTTATTATGAGTAGAGATTAAAAAAAAACACCTTATTGAGATATTAGTCATATGCCATACAATTCACCCATTTAAAGTGTACAATGAATGGGTCTTAGTATAGTCACAGATATGTGTAACCAGCACCACTGTCAATTCTGAACATTCTCTAGAAGAAATCCTGTATCCTTCAGCTATCAGCTGCCCATTCCCCTATACCTCCCCTTCCTGTCCTCAGTAACCACTAATCTACTTTCTGTCTCTATGGATTTCCCTATTCTGGACCTTAATATGAATGGAATCCTAATATGTCTTTTGTAACCAACTTCTTTTACTTAGTATGATGTTTTCAAGCTTCATCCATGTTGTGGCATGTATCAATACTTTATTCTTTTTTATGCCTGAGTAATATTCCATTGTTTATCCATTCGCCTGTGTGATGGACATTGAGTGTTTCTATCTTTTGGCTAGTATGAATAATGCTGCTATAACATTCATGTTCAAGTTTCTGTGTGGACATGTTTTCACTTCTCTTAGGTGTATGCCTAGGAGTGGACTTGCTGAGTCGTGTGGTAACCTATGTCTAACTGTTTGTGGAACTGCCACATTGCTTTCCAAAGCAGCTGGACCATTTTACAATCCCACTAGCAATGTATGAGGGATCTGATTTCTCCTCATCCTCATCAACACTTGTTGTCACTTGACTTTTTGATCATAGTCATCTAGCGGGTGTAAAGCTGAGATTTATTTAAGACCGCGGGATTTATATCACTATAGTTATTTGTGCTTTTATTTATTCTTTCAACTACTAATTATTAACCATCTGCTAGGCCTTGGGTCAAGCTCCAGAAATTTAAAGGTGCCACACCTGCCCTTCCACATCTTGTGGAGAAAAAGAAAATGAGATGTGCCAAAATACATGCATTTTAATACAGCTTTGGATAGAACTCTGCAAAAGCCAAAAGTAGCAAGTGACTTATTTGAGATCCATTTAATTCGCATAAGTTTAAATTCAAGCTACTAAATGGGTAAGAGTAAAATATTTGATACCAGCTTTATAAAAAGCCTTTCTAGAAACAAGACAGCTTTCAGAGTTGTTGTTCATGAGCCCACTCATGTTTAGAAAATATCCCTGGTTTCAGAATTGTCATTGAGTTCCAGCTATTACAATATGGCAACTATACAAATCGGTGTCAGTTGTGCAGGGATAAAATAAGTTGATTAGTGAAAATAGAGAACATCTGGTGACTTTGGAAATCCGGGTACCAAAATAAACCTCGTTTCTTGCCTACACCTTAATAATCCCACGTCTTTGGATTTTTGCTTTTCCTTTTTACCAGAACCAATGTCTTACATTCTGTCTCTTCTCCCAGCAGTCCACCTCACTCATTTCCCCTACTTGATTCCTCTATCATTACTTTCTTTGGGATTCTGGATGCTCTGGGCTGTGCCTCTGTCCCAGTACACCTAATGCTGCATTAGAGAAATTTACCCTTAGGCTGGCTGCCTCTGTTGGCATAGATGCATTTAAAATGCACTGGGACCTCTGTGAGCTTCAGGAACATTTTCTCACCTTCCTTTTTCCTCTTGAGTAGAATAGACATGGAGTTGAGGTCTTTTTGCAGCTATGCAGTCCAGAGTTCATCTCAGGCTCTGTCCTCCTCTTTGCCAGAGTGTGGGACATTTTAGGTACTGTGGCTTCTGTCCATCTCTCCTGCTTGTGGACACCTATTTTTATATGGTGGTGTAAGTAGCTGTAGAACACCCAGACTTAATTTGTCCTCCTGTGCTTGGCTCTTTGGCTTCTCCTAGAGTAGAAGCTTGAGGTCATATAAACGATGTGAGTGAGGGAAATGGGTGCTCTGGAGTGTCACCATAGCTAGAGCAATACCCTGCAGAAAGCCCTCTTTGGGGACCCTCAGGGCAGCTACTTTTGCAGATAAAAATAAGTTTCTTTACCCAGGATACGGCTGAGGGGGTGAATTTATTTCTGTACCCATGGATACAGTCTTAAGGAAAATTGGTTTATTATGTCTTGGGCCAATCATGGTGCTAGTCACTCCCCATGGTGGTGATGGTAGAAGGTTTTTTCTTCTTTGCTCCATTCTGTCCCTCTCTGCAGGAGGACCTTGCCAGTTGTTTTGATTTAGGATGTAGGAGCTATGAGGATTTCAGATATGGTGTCCATGTGGATGTGCCAAGGGAGGATGTGGAAATTTGGACTCAGCAGGTAAAGGAAGATATGAAAGAGGAGTTAGCTATCTTCGAAACAAAAACAAAAACAAAAACAGACATGTTGAGAGCTCAATAAGTTGTGGCTCTATCAGGAAAAAGATCCGAGGCCTACTTGTGATTGTCTAGCGTTAGTGAGGGAGAAAAGGGGCCGGGGCCAGACCTCAGAGTAGACTGTGATTACTCCGTGTGATCTGAGTGGAGAAAGCTCCTGTATAAAAATACCCCATCTGCTGCCTCTCCTGGTGCCTGAGATTCTAATCGAGCCACTGCTTCTGCATGCCTCCGTGTGTGTGTGTGTGTGTGTGTGTGTGTGTGTGTGTGTGCACGTGCGCGTGCGCGCATGCTGTGAATCTCATGCAGTCTTGGTGTGTGTGTGTGTGTGTGTGTGTGTGTGTGTGTGTATGCGCACGTGCGCGCACGCTGTGAATCTCATGCAGTCTTAATCTCTTTCTTGTGAAGGTTTTGGGGTGTCCTAGAATCCTTCTTAAGATGCAACGACCCAGGAGGGAGACTCCTTTAAGCCAATTCAGGGCATGCCCTGAGCAAAAGAGTGGGGATTAGCAGGAAGGGATTTGGAAGAGGCCCTTGATGGAAGATAGAATCCATGGAGAAAGGAAAAGCCAGAAGAGGGGGTTCTTAAGACAATTCCAGTCTAGGTCACGTTTCCCCAGGGAAAGGGATTTAGATCAATGATGGGGGAATATTGGGGGCTGGGAGGGTGAACGTCTTCCAGTAAGGCAAACCCCGTTCCCGCAATAGAACGTCCCAGGGCTTCATTGGCTTCCAGCATTTAGATCTTGGCTTTGACTTCATGTGTCTCCAGTCGAGTGGAGCTGACTGATGTCATTTTCAGCAACCAGAAACCTGGCATCATCCTGGGCCCCTCCTGTCTTCCTTAAGCCCACAGCAAGCCGGCCACCAAGTCTGCAGGTTCTACTTCCTTAAAAATCACTAATTCTATCCCTTATCCCCACCCTGATGCTGTAGCCTCCTAGCACATTCCCAGGCCTCCAGCTCAGCCTCTCTCCAATCCACAGTCACATTGCTGCTGAAATGAGCTTTCTAAAACATCAACCTTTTCATTTTCACCCCTAGCTTAAAATCTTTCAGTGTTGCCTGATAGTCTTCCAGATAGAACTCCACATCTCTTAGCGACGGCACCTGCTCCTTGCCTCTCCTTGCCTTTCCTGTCTCACTTGTCCCCTTGCAATTACCTTCCTACCGAAGGGATCCCCTGAAATCATGATGCCGTCTCTCACATCCCTAAAGGCTTTTATATGTACTGCCACCTCCGTGGGGCCATTTTTTCCTCCTACAGGTCATTTGAGTCTCAGCTTAGGCTCACCTCTTCTAAGAAGACAACCCTGACATTCCTGTCTGGTTGCTGTGGTCATGCAATCCCATGGTGCCCTGCGTTCCTTGGCCTCATGGCTCTGCATTGTCACTGCCTACCTTCCTCCTCCCCTACCTTTCGAAAATTAGTCCTTTAAAGATGAGAACTGTCTTAGTTCTCTCTGTACCCCAAGGCCCAGGAGACAGGAGGCATGGTGACATAGAGCAGTGGTCCCCAACCTTTCTGGCACCAGGGACCGGTGCTCCTATAAGAATCGAATGCCTGATGATCTGAGGTGGAGCTGAGGCAGTGATGCTAGCGTTGGGAGGGGCTGCAAATACAGATGAAGCTTTGCTTGCTTGCCCTCTGCTCATCTCCTGCTGTGCGGCCCAGTTCCTAATGGTCCATGGACTGGTATGGACCAGGGGTTGGGTACTCCTGGCATAGAGTACAGAATCTACAAATATTGACTGTATGAATTAGCTGTTCTTCGGTTATGTTTTGGGTCTGGAAGGCCTTTCCCCCCGCTGGCTGATTTCTAAAATCTTCCCAACCAAGGCCCAAATAAAACATGAACTCTTCCAAGAATACTTGCCCTCCTCCAACACTAGGGATGCTTGCTCCCTCCGCTGAGGTTCTTCAATATATATCACTTCTCCCCTGTTTTATACCAATTTATGAAAATCTCAATACCATGAAACCTTGAAACCCCAAAGGAGTGAATGTACTCAGTAAGTACCCAAGGATTTGTTCATTGAGATTATAGACACCATGCCAGAAAAAGGAGAGACTGGCTGGGCAGGACATATCAACTAATTACTCTGCTTGCTTGTAGGTTTGGGCCTACTATATTTATTCTCTCTCCAGATGGATGGGAATTGCTTTTTGAGGATTGTTTCACGTCTGGTTTATTTTTATTTCACCACCTGTGCCTAGCACAATGCCTCCCTCATGGAAAGCCTCCAATGAATGAGTGAATGAATGAACTGAGTTAGTGGGAGGCAGCAAACATTGCTCTCTACTTGATTCTACCCTGATATAAGAGATTTCAGAGGTCTGGCTCGAGGAGCATCTCACATACCCAGAGTTTGATTTTCCCCCACCTACACTTTGGGATTTTGTGAAGGGATTAAGAACCCATTCACCCACATCCTCAAGGAGAGAGAAAACCAGCTTGCAGTTTTGATGCTCCTTCTTCAGCTCAGTGCCTAGAACATACCAGCACTGGTTCTGGATCTCAGGGAATCAGTATGGCCGACCAGCTGCCAAGGCCATGGCTGGTTGTTCCGTGGATGAATGGAGGAATTGAGGGGGAGCTTGTTCCTGTTTTTTAAATACCCACAGGGCTTAAAACTCCTTCAGTTCCCAGAGCCCACTAAGAACTGCATTTATTTTGGATGGCTTTCGTGGCACATTTTCTCTTTCATATGAACTTTGGCTGTTTGTGAGGCCTGTATCTCCTTCCTGTCTCTCTCTTATTTGACATGCCTTAAAAAAGTCATCTGGAAAGGCTGATACTTGCTACAGAAATGCCACCCTTCTCTGCTTCTGGATGGGATCCTTTCACAGCTCTGATTCATGGTCTGCTCAATCAACCTTCAGACTTTTTAAAAGTAAACGATTGTGGGTGCCCCTTGTGGTTCAAGTCCTTGGGTCATTGGTTACACTCCAAATATACTTTTGGATGGGTGGCACTGAACACTTACTTGAGCTGGACCAGAAAGTTTTGCTAATTGCTATCAAGACTGAAGGCTGCATAAGATGGATTAACATGATTGATAAATGCCTTACCCTTCCATTTCTTGCCCTTCCTTCCCTGGTCATGCACACTGTCTAGAGAAATGCTGTTCAATAGAAATACAACATGAGCCACAATTTTTAATTTCCTAGTAGCCATTTTAAGAAAAGGTTAAAAGAAACAGGTGAAATTAGTTTTAATAACATTCTATGTTTAACCCGATAAGTAAAAATACTGTCATTTCAACATATAATCAATCAATAGGAAAATTATCGACATATTTTACATATTTTTTGTACTAAGTCTAAGAAATCTGGTATATATTTTACACTTGTAGCACATCTTGATTCTGACTAGCCATATTTCCAGTGCTTAATAGCCACACGTAACTAATGGCTCCGTGTTGGACAGCACAGCTTTAAAATATCCAGGTGGGATGAGGAAATGGTTATTCTGGGCCCACTCTGCCTTCTAAAGTAAACTGCCTATCCAATCAGGATAAAAGAGATGGGGAGAAATGAAGCCTATTCAAATATATGAATGTCTATAGAGCTTTAGGGATGGTATTTTAAAAGTGTCTTGGTATCATAATCAGCAAGAGAACATTTTTGGAGTTTAAGTAGTTATATGACTTCTAGCTGAAACAAATAATTATTATTTTGTTCTCATCAAAGTTGTTTTTTGCTAATTTTTCTTGGATTAATGAGTTTTAAAAAATGAAACCTGATAGATGATTTCACTTTCTTATATGTCATTTTATTTAGACTTCCTACATTTTTTATGCCAACAGGAAAGAATTAAATGTCTATATAAAAAATAATCAACATGTATCGAGAGCTTGTTATGTGCTAGACATTTGACACATGCTACCTCATTCAGTCCTGAAAAGAACCATATGAAATAGGTTCTATGATTATTGCCATATTTCAGATGAGGAAACATATCAGACATTCAAGTTGCTAAGTAAACTTACCCAAAATTACCCAGCTGGCGAATGGTGAACTCAGGCAGGTGGATTTCAGAGCCTACACTGCTAACCATAAATAGCATTTCCTTGCAAAATTAATGTAAAATTTAACATTCCCCCAAACTGATCAAGGTTCCTGTCTCCTTTTAACATGTACTCTAAGCCTCCTTGCTTTTGAGCATACTGGAAAAAAAAAAATGCGTTTTTGTGGGATGAGATCAATACATTTTAAGGCTTATCCACAAAGTTTGGTCTCATTGCAATGGGTCAGACCATCTGTAAATTGACAGATAGAAGCTGCTTTACTTAGAAAAAAATCTTAATCTATGATATAAAAAAACCAAAGTTAAAATAATAACCCTTATATGTCTTAGAATTGATAAAAGGAATTCACGATTCCTGTTTATTTAAAAGTAATACTTGTATTGAGAGAGTTAAAATGACATTCTATTAGATAATAAAAAGTGAGGCTATCCTACTTAAGAAAACCAAACACGCTGTCTTTAAGTCATTATTTTTTCGGTTCAGTCATTATAAAATGTAACTTAAATGTTTAAGTTCTAGATGAAAATTTCTGAAAGTGAAGACAGACCTGGTCTGCCATATTCCAGGGTGTCATATGGTTCTAAATTATGCCAGTTTCTACATTTGGACCTTAACACAATAAATGATTACACAGGCTTAGAGTATATGTTTTTTCTTTAATATGTAATATAAATTTATTTCCCCTCTCCAATTAAATTGTAAGCCTTGTTCAGAGCAGGCTCTACATATCTGCTTACTTTATCAAATTGCATGTATTAAAATACGCTGTTGTCTTTCAATCTGAATTGCTGTAATTTTGATATCGCAAAGAGGCTGGTGGGAGTTCTGACTGATACTTCAAACTCATACTTCTTGTGTCAGAATACTGTGCTTGCTTTTTAATGCTGTCGAGGCCCATTCCAGATAAGGTACTAACTTTTGAACCAGTCCTTGACAGGAATTTTTCAAACTTTAATTTTAGAAAAGAGAATAACTGTTCAAACTTCAAGATGCTGTACACAGAAGTTACGAAGCAATCTACACAAGCTGATTCCGCTATAAACTAGACAGAGAGAAGGGGTTAAAATTTTTGAGTCTTACAAACACACCGATTCAGCCCTGTTCTGTTTATCTGCGACTCTAATAGTGTATGGAGTTAAACTCTGAAAGTTCTAGAACTTTTTTAAATTTTAATTTTATTTATTGCCTGGAGAGGAGCTCTGAGAAAGGAAGTGAGAGGGCACAGCTTTGAAGAACTGGTAACTTGGCCTCTCTTCTCCCCCTTTCCACCCCTCCCCCATTATCTTAGCTATTTGACCTGATTAAACAACTTTGGGATGGTAGCCAGATTTCTGTATGCTAACGAGGCCTCTATTCAGGATTTAGTGCGATTTCACCACCCGGAGCTTCCCGACTGCCCAGTGGAAGCCTAGCTTCACAGCAACCTCCCAATTTTGTCAGGGGTTCGCCAGTGAGGAGTTCACACAGACTTGAAGCAGAGACTCTGAACCCCTCAGATCACATCATATTATTCATTAGCAAGTTCTTTTCATTTTCTATCTAAGTAGTGAAAGTTGACGGCAGAATCGCCTATGCCACACACCGAAAGAAGCTCTGGCAACGCCCAGTCTAGGTTCTACAACTTCTGTCTAGTTACTTGCATTCCTAGTAGCAAAATACGTTTCCAAAAGTTTCCTTAAACCTCCCCTAACCCTAAGCCAGGTCAGAGCGCCAGGTCCCATTCGACTATCCAGTTGCCCGGAATCTGACTGCCGCAGAAGTTTTTGGAGTGTGTGTGAGGAATAGAATAGGTGGTAGTGGGAAACCGCGCGGAGTGATCACCGCGCATTACGTAACGAAAACCCTGGCGGCAGGATGGACGGGGCCTGACATTGAGACATTCCAGGGGGTGGGGAACTGCTGTCCTGGAGTCGCCAGGAACGGCAACGGCAGTTCCAAGAAACCGAGAGAGGAAGGTGGCCGAGATAAAGAAAACACTTCGGGAATGAGAATATTAAGAAGCGGCAGGACTGAACATTAGCAAACGGCTGGGCACGTGTAGTAGTTTGTTAGACGAAAAGGCAGCCTCCCAACTTTTGCACGAGAACAACGGGATTTGCCCCTTGGGGAATTAAAAACGTAATAGCAAAGTCAA
Organism: Pteropus alecto; assembly: GCF_000325575.1. Classification (NCBI taxonomy): domain Eukaryota; kingdom Metazoa; phylum Chordata; class Mammalia; order Chiroptera; family Pteropodidae; genus Pteropus; species Pteropus alecto. The sequence continues at coordinate 1,698,972 of NW_006494609.1, read as the reverse complement.
AAGCTAATGAATGGAGTTCAATGATTTGTTAAAAATACTTCAACATTTTTGTCTAGGAGAGCAAATTCTCTGCAGTTATTTAGAAAGTAGGGACTCAAACCAAATTAGAATACTTTCCCGTGCGACTCCACTTTCCCCAATCGAAAAAGGAGCTGCTCTCACGGTACTGCCCCTTTAAGACCTGCTCGCTCTCGGGTTCTACAAAAGGGAGTGACCTCTGGGCTTTGACAGCTCTCCTAATAACTACCACCGTGCAGGCCCCGCCCACCTGGCGACCAGTCGCGCCGATTGGCCGGCGGGCCGGTATCCCGTGCTCTGATTGGCTCGCCGCTTCCCCTGAGCGAACCTTTAGAACTCTGAGACAGACAATATTCTGTTACATTGTAGCAAAATGGCGACTGTCATTCACAACCCCCTGAAAGCGTAAGTAAGACTAAAAAATGTACATATTCCGCGTGGTTTCAATATGAAAAAAAAGGCGCCTTCTGCGTGCGGAGCGCTGCCAATGCACTGAGCTTGCAGGCGCCTGCAGCCGCGGCGGGGCTTCTCTCTTTTCTTTTAGCTCTTACTTCTTCATCTTTTTTTCCCCTCAACGCGCAGAAATGTCAGGAGATGCAATTAACAAGAAGAAAATTGTTACATTTGCGTTCTGCTTAATTGGAGGACAGAGAGAGAGAGAGGATATCGGCAGGGGAGCCTGGCGCTCGAGCGCTCTGCAGCGAGGGGGTCATGGGCAGCTCGGGGACAGCACGGTCCCCCGTGTGCCCGGCCTCGCGGGGCGGCAAGGGCTGTGCTGGGGGTGGCCGAACCCGGGAAGAGCGCGAGGCAGGGGCCGGCTGGGTGCACTTGGCTGAGCCCCGCACCTTCAGAGCCCCGCGGCCCCCGCGGAGCGGCTCAGTCCGCCAGGGCGAGCGGACCGCGGCAGCCCCGGAGTTTGCAGGGTGCTCTCCGCCTTCCGATGGCTGGCGGGGAGTTTGTGCAAACCTTCCGGAGTTGAGAGGATCGCAGGGGGAGCAGCGGGTCCCCGGAGCCCTGGGGCCCAGGTGGTTGCCCGGGGCTTTCCTGCCGGGGCAGCCCCCGGAGCGTGACGGCGCTCCGGGCGGTCGCCGGTGTGTCTGCGTGTGCGTTTGTGGGCGAACTGGCTGTATAGTAAATTAACGACTCGGGTTAACTTGGGGTTGATTTGGAGGCAGGGAAGCTGCAGGTCTTATCAATGGTGTTCTTGCCTCCTCTGGGTGAAAAGCCGAGGCGGGCGGAGAGGCAGCTTGGGGCTCCCCGCCTGAGCGGGCAGCGTCTGCTCCTGGCCAGAGCGAGGGGCAGGTGCCTCTGGCCGCCGCCGGGAGACTTTGAGCGGACGCCCAGATCCGGGACGGAGGGGGGCGGGCTGCGCGAGGACACGCGGGGGCCAGTCCCTGGGTCCGACAGCCAATTCCTGCCTGCCTGCCTTCCTCCTCCTTTTCATCCTGGCTTCCTTCCTTCCTTCCAGTCGGTGGAACTGTTAAGCCGCCAAGTCCGCTCGCGATCGCGAAGCCGGGGGTGGCTTCGGAAAACTAGCGTCGCTTTAAAAGGGGTACTATTGGCAGTAATGTTGGCAGTGGGGAGCTCCCTCCAGATCGCGGCGCGACGTGGGTGGGGGTCCGCGCCCGGGGAATCCGGTCTTCAGAGCTGGGCTGGAAGCCGCGGGCGAGGGGTGGGGGAGGTGCGAGTGGGGGCGTTTCGTGCCAAATTCTCGCGGGTGCGTGGCGGATACCCACCCAGATTCTTTCAACTCTGCGCATCGGCGTCAGCACCCGCAGCTCCTCCTGGAGTTGAAATCCAGGTTCGCGCCGGGGGGCGCAGGAGGATTCCTAAAGCGAAGGAACGCACGAGAGTATGGAACGCGTTTGTGTTAGCTTATCTCCCATCAGTAATAGGGTAAGAATGTCACAGGTCTCGAAGTTTTAAATATATACATACATATATTAGAGCTGCCGTTAAGAGGACATGTGAAGCTAAGGCTGATCAGAGAGCAGCTCCTAGCTCAGTTCTCGCTCTGCGTCTCGGATACACTGCACTTGAACGCCACAGCCTTTCACCCAAGAAAGAAAACGTTTTATGGCAGAATAAATGGGCGTAACTTCGCCGCATCCTCGCTCCCGGCCGCTCGCGCTGCCACACAGCTGGTGCCATGAGTTTCTACTGAACCCATAGCTGATTTGCAGTTTCCCCATTTCCATCCCAAATCAGACAATCGGGCTGATGCGACCTGGTAAACTCAAGTTAAAGAAATCTCACATGTGCGCCAGGTTTGTTTCCTACTGGGAAAGCGCTACCCTGGTTACCCTGGAGCCCGCTTACGCGCGGGCAGACGCAATATCGCAATATCTCGACGCTCCAGGGTTCCCCTGCTCACTCCAGGTTTTTGTTTTTGTTTTTTGATCTGCAGGAGGGTGCGTGTTTGGGGAGGGTGTCTGTGGTAAGGTAAGGTTAGAGGTGGGGGAAGGGACAGAGCGGCGGTCTAGTTAGTGGAATTAGTTCTGAATTTTTACACTTGTACTTTGTATAATTAGAAATAGTTGCAATGTGATGTATTTGTAGTTCTGTGTCGCCATACACTCGCACATTCGCATACACACAACACTCTTGACGGCTTTTTCTAGGTGGAAGTTGAGCGGTCCTTTGTAGTTAGCTGCTCCTTTTTGCACCCCAACCCTTTTCCCTGGGGGTAAGGTGGGTGTAAACAATACCCGGGACCAGCCGAGCCTCCCGTGTCCTGGACGGTTTTTAAACTCCTCAGGTACGAGCACACACGTTGTTATCGGAAGACCTACACCATCTGCCTTTATTTTTAAAACAACTCGTTTAATAAAATATCTTATTTTTTCATTTGTCTCTAAAAGTTGCTGATCAAGAAACAATACACACGTGAATAAATTATGCATGGGATAAATTAGAACAAAGCGCAGAGACACATCAAGCCAAAGGGATGGATGGTGGTGCTGGGAGGAGGGGAGCCCGGAGAAGGGTTTGCAGAGCTATGTTTTTATCCTCATGTGTCCCTCCTGACAATGAAACGGAGCTGAACGACATTAGCATTTTCTCTGTGTGCGTTCTGGTTCTGAGTCTTTCTCATCTCTTAAAAAAGAAAAAAGGCAACACCACCGACGCCCCCTATAGAAACTGGTCACACAAAGGTTTCCTCTAGGATTGGGGGACAATGTAGTGGTAGGTAATGTTCTGGGAAGAAACCATCGCAGGTTTCATGCGACACCTCTGAAGGGCTCTGCCTACCCTGAGTATGGGCCATTTTTCATTATACTTGCTTTTTCCACATGGGATATTCAATAATTCAATAGCTCAGGTAACTGGATGGCACAATTTGAATCTCATTGCTTCAGGGTCTTCCTTAGGGCCCCAAGCTCCTGGAGCCACATCTCCTCTCAGCAGTTTGGCTTTCTTCCTGCCTGCCTTTGATCTCCCCTCAACTCCCTTTCTTATTCCTCCTCCTTGTACCCTTCATCCCCTTCTCTCTGAAGCTGACAGCCTGGCTCTCTCTCTGTTGTTGCCTTTAACATCTTATTACTGCCCAACAGGGTGTTAGAGGCAGAAACAGGAGCTGCCTGGACTGATCAGATCACAAAGGGGACTCAGTAGGTGGCCCTACAACCAAGCAGTCACATCTGGACAAATACAATTTAAAAGCATTGATGGACATGTGTGATATGTAAATGGTATGACACATTATTTAATTTAGCAGCTATATTGTCTGAGCCTAGATGTATGAGTCACCCTCATTTATTATACCTACAAGCAAGATAAGGGCCAAGTAGTGTGAAGTAAACACATATAGGTAACACAAACATGGATTTGAGAAAGGTCTGTGTGTAAGTCAATCACATTACATTCTGTGTTCTGGTTGATTTCTGCATACCTAGGAAACGTAATGCTTTTAATAAAAATTCTAATCTTACTTGCTATTCTAGTTCAGGTAAACCATCCTCCCCCCAAATCTGCTATCAACACTTGAAACAACTTACTTTTATTAAGTTATCAAACCCCTGGTTTGTACGCACTTAACTGGGAATGTCTGCCACCTTCTGCCAGACTTGATTATGCACATATGTATCTATTATTATAACTGCCTGCTTAGAAAAGAATAGCTGTTATCATTACTTAATTATTCCGTATGAACCAACCGAGCTTTACCTCAAGTAATTGTTCATAAGAACGAGAATAGTAATCAATTTTCTTATGCTTATAACTGAACATACATAATTGTATTGAACCTTTTGTAAGGAGTTTCCCTTGCTCAGAGGTATGTGTTTATATCTCTGTTTTGTTCTTAAGGACACAATTCTGGGAGAAGTAAATAAATATACTTATTTAGCTAAGGTCAAACAGCAGGTCATGTGCATAGATGGACCTCAAATCTTCATCTCTTTTTATACTCTATGATCTGGATACATGCATTCTAATCTCATGGTTTTGTGCCTGTGAAAGTTGTGTAATTGTTGCCACTTAGAAGTCAGACCTCACTCTTGCTGTAGCACTCAAGTTTAGATATCAGACTGGAGGGGGTGGTGGTGGTGGTGGGGGTGACACATTCCTGGTTCTAATCTCCTCTTAGCTGTTTCTGTTGAGGTGGGGGAACGAGGGTAGGTACTAAGTGAGGAACATTGGGGTTGGGACTTTGTGAACTTGCAGCCTTTTATGGACATTATTATAGCCCCTTGTAAAAAAGAATCCTCAGACATTTTAAGTCAACAGATGTCTAAGAACCACCTTCTCCATCTGCTTCTGGTTGCCACTGGGGGAAAAAAAAAGCCCTAAATTCTCCAAACTTCATTAGCACACATTTTTTCAGCAGTTTAGGAAGAATGTCTGGTTTTGATGAGATACCCATAAAGGAGATTAATTTCTGCCAGAACCCAAGGGTAAGCGTTGTCACAGGGTAAACCCCTGAAAGTAGCCTGGCCTGCAGACCACCTGGGAGACACCCAGAGATCACAGTGGAATGCGAGCTTCTTAGATCCATAAGGTGGGCTGAAATTCAGAGGCAACTTAATTGGAGACTTCTCATCTTCCTTTCTGGAATCAAGCAGGTAGCTGAAATTTGGATACATCTGAGAAAAACCATAATGTCTAAAGCTGTTTCAGAGCCATCTGCTCAGATCAATGCAAAAAATAAAATGCTACAGTCAGCACGCTTTGTTTTGAGCGGGCACCAGAAAAAGAAAGGAAACTGAGGCTGATGTTTCAGAATGTAGCAGGCACACTGCACGTAGTGGAGGTGGGGGTTGGGGCATAAAAAGGCACCGGAATCCAGGCCTGCTTATTATCCCAACCTCTGCGAAGGAACTTGTGGTTTTTGAGTGTTCTGAAAGTCACTAGAATCAGAAACTAGACAGAAATGTAGCCACATTCGGCAAGCCCCTGGTCCAAGAAATGCCACAACTACTGAAATAGTTTCTGCCCAGGCAGGTTTCCCTTCAGGGGCCTATGTAAGCATGACCCTAGTTTTAAATAGTCTTTAAATATGTAGGTATTTAACAAGGAAAGATAAAGCGTGGCCTGGGGGCGGGGTGGGGATAGGTGAGTGGATAAAACTATTGTGTGGTGTGGAACTCTAAAAAGATTATTGTTTAACACCAAGAGAGACTGATATTATAATCCATTGCAAGTACCAAAGTTTTCTTTAGTTATGTGAGTGACTGGAAAGAGATGAGGTGTTGTGGTGTTTTTGTAATTTGTTTTTCTTATTGGTCCAGTTACTAGTGTTTCACAGTCTGTCAAACCATATGGATGAATGGAGCTAGCATTGTAAACCTGTCACCAAAGGAAGGTTTTTGCAGCCTGTGATTTGCATCAGAGTTTTAAAAGCAGTGGTTAGTAGGTGTTGGTGGGTGGGGAGAGAGGGACAGACTGTTTAGAGTTTCTAGGTAGTGTGTTTGTGAATAGTAGTGGGGGTGGCAGGGGAAGAGAAGCCTTGAGGAGGCTAAGATTTAGGGGCTATGTTTGGAAGCAGGGAGGGGAGAGGGGATTAGGCTCAGAGCTCCTAATAATGGGGTTCAAATAGCCCACTTTGAGTCCTCCACTACCCAGTCCTCGATTCTGAGCCTGAGGAACAATGATGGCACATGTAATCCTTCTTCTGCACCCTTTCCACCCTCCCTGAATCCAGAGACTGTGGACATCTCAGGTTGCTGTGAAATGAGTGAGTTTTATTGTTGTTGTTGTTGTTAGGTACTCACTTAGAAGATCTGCTGTTATTGTTAACGGCAATTGGAAGCTCTACCAGAAAAGGTTTTCCAGTCCCCGAACTTTCACCTGTCAGTGTGGCCCTATTTCAGACTCGTTCCCTCTTCCACATTGTGCATTTCTCACCAGTGGCTAGTGTTTTGCAGCAATGATGACTTCAGAGTAATGGAAGAGAAAAAGCTCTGGGACGGGAACCTAGAACCTTGAGCTCTGCTCCCACCTTACCACCAACTAGCTATGTGATCTTGGATGCAGAACTAGTCTGAGCTGCATATTCTTTGTCTTTAAGATGAAGATGATGCACCTTGATCGCCCAAATTCCTTTGAAGTCAAAAAACTTTGTGGCTCTTACTATGGTCACTTAGGACAAGGGAGACAAATAGGGTCCAGAGTTCAACTTCTTCCTTGTTTTTAAAGTATAGCTCCAACGGGAAATCGTTAAGTAGTTTCATCTTCTCCAATCTTGCCACATTGTGCTACCACTTGGGGTTCTAATCAGAGTGGAACGTCTCCCTTCTTAGGGCCTAGGGCTGAGGACTAGGTGGTGGGCCATTTAGATCATGGGCTTTTCTTCTGATTTTCTCTCTTGAACACATTTCTTCTCATTAGCACCCTAACCAGAGAATGGAGAGAGGAAAGAGAAGTGGGAAGCTAATTGAACTGATTTGCTATTTATGAGCACTCAGATAAAGTTCTTGGTTGTGGTAAAGATTGGAATTACTAAGAATATCTGTCTTTTTCTCACTTTTTGAAAAATGTATGAAGGGAGAAGGGGAACCAAAATATTTTTCTTCTGGATTTCATTTACCCATATCACCCTGGACTTGCCCTCTACCCCACCATGGCACCTATCCCAATTAACGCGGAAATAAAGTACTTATTTCACTTCCATTTGGGCAGCCGCAGGTATCTGGCTGTTCAGTGAGCTGAAGTAGGTGGATCTATATTGATGTCTCACTGAGCTTCCTTTAGTGCACCCTGCATTACTGCTGAGGAAATGGAGGTGCTTGGCAGATCCGGCACAGAGGCCGGCCATACCTGAGTGAGTATTAGCCATGTATAAATTGAAGTTCATTGCCTTTCCTTCAGTGGCATGCCTCTAAAACATCCCAGATTCCTCTGGGGTCACTATTATTTAGCTTGCTTTGGGTTGAAACCTCCGTTGGCAATTTTCTATAAGCCTAAAGGAGGAAGAAAGAGTTGTAAAATCCATCGGAGAATTCACAGAAGCCTAAATTATGAGACTTCGGAAAAATGAAAGAAAAAACAAAATGATTTGCCTATTTTAAGCACCTCATGTAAGAAGAATCATACAGTATTTGTCCTTTTGGGACTGGTTGATTTCACTTATCATAATATCCTCAAAGTTCATCTCTGTTATAGCACGTGTCAGAATTTCCTTTCTTTTAATGGCCAGATAATATTCCATTGTATGTATATACCACATTTTGTTTATTTATTCATCCAATGATGGACACTGGGTTGTTTTCACCTTTTGGCTATTGTGAATAATGCTGCTATGAACATGGGTGTGTAGGTAGCTATTTGAATTTCTGCTTTCAATTCTTTTGGGTATATGCCTAGATCTCCTTCATTTGTAGACTCTTTAAAATGTAGAGACAACATTTCTAGATAGTACAGGCAACCCCACCTTACAACTTAAAGAAAAATCCTCCTTTCCCTGTAGGAATATCATTATTTGGGGGATTAAATGCCTTGAAACTCAGAGACTCACTTCTCTCATCCCCAGCCACAAGGATTCTTTCCTCTTGTCCCCTCTCCGAGGATAGGGACTTCGTGGGGGTCAGGGTTTGGGTTCAGGGAGGCTCCAGGAGCTTAGCAGTCATAGTTACCTGGTGAGTCTTAGAGTGAAGGCCTCCCAGGCAGAGAGGTTTCATCTGGCTATAGGGGGCCGAGGGAGCACCTGGGATGACAGACAACTTGAAAGTCAAGAGTTTGTAAATCAAGCCTCTCTTTTCACACAGTGAAAGGAGCTTGTGTCTCATCCAGCCCTGTCCCCCCACCCCCAAGGGACCTAAATGAAATAATGGATGTGAAAATATTTCAGAAGGTGTAAAGTACAAATGTGAGGTGTTACTAGGAGAAATGCAGTTTCCTGTAGCTGACTGAAGCCTTCTCAGAGAGCCAACAATACCTCATATATTAAACATTATTTTAATATAGTAAAACCAAAATAAGTGAAATGAATGTGTAATCATTGTTTCTCAGGAAATGCAAAGCCTTATTCATCCAGCTGTGTGTAAATAGCCCTGGGGTCACAGTGGGATTTCTCCATTTTCTGGGTTTGAAATAGGTGAGAGTATGAGCTCAAGGGACGCCTTCCTTTTATTTCCCATTGGCTGCCCTGAACTGAGTCCACCCTCAAAATCTGGGAAAACAGAAGCTCAGGGGGCAGAGAGAGTGCTTTCCTGGAACTTGGGTTGGTAATCAACCAGTCTCCTCCTTCTACCAAGAAGACTCCGGGGAGAGACAAGGGGAGAAGGTGGGACTGGAGCTTAAATCTGCTGATGAACAAGGAGGGTGTGCTGTTGACATGGGAGATCAGCGACAAGAATTGACTCTTTATACAAAGTAGACTATGGAGAGCATCGTGGTGGGGGTCAAATCTCAGAATCAGAGTGACATGTTGGTTGCCAGCCTTGGGGCTGCTTCAGATTCAAGCTTGCTGCGAAACTACAACATTTCTTTACTTTATAAAAGCAAATTATGGAAAACATCATCTCAACTCCCATTCTCCCCAACTAAAGACTCTTTAAGTGTCTTTGTTTGCTGCCAGTTGAGCTCAATGAGAACTGTCCCACCCTCTTTGGAGCTTTGTCATCCTGTCTTGGCCAAACTAATTGCCAGCCTGCCCCTCAGAACTAAGCAGCTCAGTAGCCTCCCTGTCTGCATCTAGGAGCTTCCACTCCAAGGAAAGCCTTAAATTTGTCTGTTTCTCCTTCCAGACCCTTGTTCGTCAGGGCAAAGTAAGTGCCTATAGACCAAGAGCCTTACTCTCCCCTGGGGTTCTCCTAGGGAGGGGGAGGGGAGGCAATGTGGTGTTGGGAATGGGGGAGGGCAGGGTGGATGGGGTGGTGGGAGTGGAGAGAATATATTCTCTCCTGCTAATTATTTTCCCTGAGGACTTAGCCAATGCAGAACCATCTATTATCGTGGGAGCGCTCTATGGTGGTTCTGCCTGTGATGAATGCTAAGTGGAAACAAGCAAGAAAAATTAACAGGCGGCTGCTTCTGTCCACCTAATTAAAATGCATATCCAAATGCATAATTCCTTATGTTTCCCCATGCACACACTCCCCTTCCAATCCCAATTCTATGGAAGAGAAAAAACACTTTCCCCCAATCATTTCTCTTGATTATATTTCCATCAAGGAAGAACTGGAGGGTTCCCTTACAATAGAGAAGGGCTGTTCTTGTAACACTTCTAAAATTGCTGAGTTTTTATTTAGATTGAGCCCGAAAATTCTGAGCTGTTTTTTTTTTTTTTGTTGTTGTTGTTGGTTAAATGAACAACAAGAACTTTATAGGACTGTAGAAAAAAGGCAGAAGGGAGTAGAGAAAGAAAAGGGTAAAAATAGAGGGAAAGAAAAAAGAAAGTTTCCACCATTTTTGCTGACCTTTTAATTTTGTGCTCAAAGTCTGGCTTGGCTCAGCAGTGAGAATTTTGAAGGTCTTTTCTATCTCCTCTTCATCTCCATTCCTTTCCTGGACTTTGTACTACTTCCCCCCCGCCCGCCAAGCAAACATAACGCAGGGTTTTGTAGAGAGATTTGAGAATACGCATCTACCTGTGCAGATCAGGTAGAGAGAGAGAAAAAAACACACAAAAATCTCTGCATTTGAGGCAAGATCAGATTTGCAGACATCACAGTCCCAAGCATGTTTTGAATCAAACAAACAATAGCTCTTCATTCTTATCTTTCTCCCTCTTTGTTCACTGATCATTTTTCCTCCTTGGAAGAACAACTTTATTCAGTGTCATAAAATATTTAATAAAACAGGAAACTTAAGTCACTGTTCAATTCAACGTCACTGCCATCTTTGCGACAGTCCCCCCTTCCCCTGCCAGCCCCCCTCCTGAAGCCCCTTGACTGCCCTCTACAGCCACCCCAGCTGTTGATTTATCTGGGCTTCTGGCTCAGCAGTGCATGGAGATTGCTTTTAATTAACTCTCTTCATTTTTCCCAATCTTCAGGGAGCAGCAGCCCTTTAATGATTTTAATATTTTATCTGGATTTATATCGCCTTATTTGTTGTTGTTTGACTTCCGCATTTGTTCTTCCTGAATCCTTTCCAGACAGATATATTTGCCCCGTCCCCCGGACCCCAAGACCCTTCTGGAGAAGGGATAATGGGTTCTGAAGAAGGGCCCACCTTCCCAAGCTTCCTACCACCTGTACAGGGAGAGGTGCCTAATGTTGACTTGTGCAATGGTTTAGATTAAAACCTTTTGTTTTAGGAATCCTAGTCTCCCCTGACTTAGCTGAAAGAGTTTCTGAGCTTTTCATTAAAAAATAAAAAATCTGATTTTTCGGAAGTGAAATCTTCTTGCCTCTCTTGTGCTTATTGCTTCTGTGGGGGAGCGAGCTGCACTGGAGAGTTAGATAAAAACTGCGACCTGGGTACTCCGTTCTCTGCAGTTTGAGGTCTGCCATCTTGCTCACCCCATCCTGGCATAGTTCAGTGGACCTGCTGCGGGATAATGACTTTAGGGCAGGGCTGGAAGTAGGTGTAGTTAAGTCTTTGTGCTACTTTATATGTCTTTAGATGTGGCTGGGATCTGCTCAGCAACTACTTGGAAGAGCAGTTGTAGATGCAGTCTGGAAGAGGACTTGCAGAGGCACCAGTTGCCTTCTCTACTCAAGGCTGCCTTCTCCCTCAACCCTATCCCTGTGCCTACTTTCCAGTATGGGAAAACACATCACACTCTGCACACCTTCCCAGCTCCCCCTTCCAGCTTCCTTTTGGCTGCAAAGTCTGCTCCTTCCCACAATAGTCCCGGAGATGCCTGGCAGACAGACTCGCGTGGGGGCTTGTTTTCAGAACCAGCTTGTCCACAAAATGCCCTTTTGGCATCTCAGTTTGGTGATGTATCTTTAGGGTTACCCATTGCTAGGCAATTGTCAACTAAAGTTTGAGCCTGATGTGAGGATTGCAGTGAATTGCCCTGAGTGATTGCCCTGGGTGATTGTATGTACATTTAGGGACTTCGCTTTGCAATCCAGGTTCTGGGAACAGGAGTTTGAGAAGACATTATTCCATGTACCTTTATGGAAAGAGTTACTGGTTTTTAAAGTCTAGCCCAGTGCCTGGCACACAGTAACACAAGTGTTTATTTTGGTGATGAAAATGGTGATTTCTTTCCATCTCCTTGTACTCACCCTTTTAGCTCTGCTAGTTCTGATGAAAACCTATGATATATGAGGTTCTAAGCTATATGCGGAATACAGAGACACGAACTACGGCTTCTACACCATGACCTGGTGTTAAGGCTCCTACGTGTCCTATTCAGTGTGTCTTCTTGGCTTTTCTTTGGCAATTGCAGACCCTTTTCAGAATCCTGTGAAAGTTGTGGACCGTTTTCCCAGAAAAAATGCACATATGTGTGAACATCTGCATTTGATTTGATGGGGTTCACAGATCTTGAGGAGCCTATCGGTGGATGTACTAGAGGTCCATGGGCTCCAGGTTAAGAAGCTCAGAATGAGAGATGTGGGTGAACTCATTATTTTGCAAGTCTGCTGAGAGAGAGGTACCCCTCACGCTCCCTCTATAGTTTTACCAAACTTCTTGCGGCTCTGCCCCCTCCCCACCAGATATACCTGATGGACATCTACCTGCTCATCTTCCACATATTTCAAAGTCTCATTTTCCCCCATGAGGCCCTTGCTGATCCTTGGGTAAAATTGGCCACACGTGCTCTTGATCCCATAGTCCTAAGCATATTCTTCTCTCTTGGACACTGAAATACTTAACTCTGGTTAGTTAGAATGTAAGGCCCTGGAAGGTGGGGACACTGGCTGCCTGTGCCTTTCCAGCCCTAGGAAATAGCATAGTAGGCACTTAATAAATATGTGGGGAATGACTGAGCAAATGAAGCCAGCAGGCAGACACACGGCTTTTCCCGCCTAATTTGCTGCTAGCTCTTTAGAGTTGATGACGTGTTTCTTATTCTTTCCCTTGACTGTTAGAGTTTGGAAAAGATGTCAGAATTCCTTTCTCCAAAATCTTCATTTTCAAAGGTGGAAACACAGGCACAAGATTGACTTTACTTGCATGCAGCATGTTTGGCTGTGATGAATATAAGCTTTATTTATTCTAGCTCCTTGTTTGCTTACCACTTCATTCTTATAGATCTAAAATATGTCACTTTCCCTTTCTTTGGTCTTGAGAAGTAAGGATAAGTCTTTCTACTTTGTTCTCTTTCAGGGACTAAGTAACTTAGGGCTTGTGATTAGCCACTGATAAATCTACCATATTTTGAGTGCCTGCTATGAGCTTAGTTGTGTTTGGGATTTCCTTTAGCCTTATTTACACCTGAAGACTTATGGGTTTTAAGATGGAGAAGACCAGAAGGTGAGAGAGTACTATACTGATTTAACTCATGTCTGAGATCTGGTGAGCATCTACTGCCCATCCTATTGAGTTTGGAAGTAACTGTAGCCCAGTCACTGTTTTCAGGTACATATTCTTTGAGACAATGCCTTTTGTATACTTTCATAGTACCAATGCCTAGATAGACAGAACTTTCCCTATGACTCAGTGTCCCAACCATGTTCAATACAGATAAGTTCATTTGACAATGAGACAAAAAATGATGGCCCAAGGATCATGCGAGGGCCTTTACTCCTCATACTGAGAGAGAGAAAAATACCTATCATTGTAACTTTGTTATGTCCTCTAACCACTTTTCCACCCTCCAAATCATTCAATGTTGGGGCTTCCTGGAAGATGGTACCACCTGGAAAGGCTTGGTTCTGTGTAAGGAAGGTAAAGACTGAGGTGGAGATAAGCTCCCCAAGTCAAGTTTTAATTCAGATTCTAGTCCGCTAGATACCCTTCAACATAGGAAGCCAGAGAAAATGCTGACAGTGCACAAAATATGGGCTAGAGGAGCAGAATTGTACAAAAGTGTCCGTCAACGCAGAAAGGTCATACTGCACTGGCACTTGCTCTTGAAGGTAACTCTCCCTCAGCCCTGGTGTGTAGCCCTTTGGTACAGAGGGGGCACGTGGGGCCGTCCGGTTCCCGGTGCTCATTTCCTTTCTGGGCAGCCATCCCAGTATAACAGATACTTATACATATTCTGTCCTCATTTTATCTAATTACACATGTCTCTGGGGGATAGGGAACAGGTTTGGATCATTCAATTTTAGGTCAGTTATGCACAGGGTAGCCGAGATGAACACTGATCTATAGAGTTCTATGATATGTGGAAATTTCCCATAGTTTCCTGGTCCCAAGCACACCAGGGGGCATTGTTTGCCATCAGCATTAGGGGGTGGTGGGCAAAGAATGGCGCCTGATTGGTTCTTGAGTCTAAATGTAGGAACCTTTCTGAGACCAAGCTAGCTCTTGCTATCCTTGGAGCAATAAGATTTTTATTTGATGATCTGCCAAACCAAGAGGACCCATTAATATTGGTTCCTTTTCTGGAGATCATTTGTTCTTACCCATTACCTGCCTGGAATGTGTTCAGATTCCTGAGAAATACAGAACAAAAGAAGCCCCGATCGATGGAACAATCTTTATTATTGCCCAGTGTTGCCTGGAGTTCCTGTCTCCTTTGTGACCCAGATGAACTGGTGTGGACAATGGAAAAGCTCTGAAATGTCCTCACCTTTCTGTAAGACTCAGCGCCGACAGCCTTGGGCAGTCCAGCTTCCTGGCATCTCTCCTCCGGGCTCTATTGTAGCTTTTCAAATCCCCAGGAAAGAAAAGCCTGCTGGTTATCCTTTCATCCTTCTTTCGCTTTCTGCTTCTTATTTCATTTCTTGACTCAGACCTCAGCCTCCCCAACGTTCTCTGAGGCCTAGAGAGAAGAATAATTCATTTAATGCTTCATATCAAGGCTTACACCTCCAGTCTAGGTTTCCTTCTGACTTCTTGTCCCTTTATCCAATGGACATCACTCCCCCAATCCCCTACCCCTGCCGCGTGCAGCGCACCTTGACCAAAAAGCACTGATGGGGTACAAAAGAAGAAAAAGTATTCCGCTTTGTCCCCGTGGGGGCACGCTCAATCTCGCGAGTGTGGGGTTGGGGAGATGGAGGGAGCAAGAGGGTGAAGACTGCACACAGCAAAAACCAGGTGAGAAGAAACGGTGTGTGAAGTTACACAGTGAGGAGTAACTGGGAGATAAATGAGCAGTCCAGCCCTGGAGGGGCTGTGAAATAGGAAGAGAGAAAGTGGGTCCCATGATTGGGATGTCAGAGAAGGTCTCAGGGAGGAGGAGGTGGCTCTGAGCTGAGTTTGGAAGGAGGGTGGGATTTGGTCGGGCTCGCAGGAGGTGGAATGTGAAGACGAAGTTTGGGCATAATAGGGAAGTAAACGCAGATTTGGGAAGCAGTTCAGTCATTCTTTAGAGAATTCCTTTCCTATCCGGGGAAAGAAAGCCAGGTGGGAGGGAGTATGTGGGACATAGCAAAAGGATCCCCTGGGCTGGATGGGAAGGGGGTCATCCATGAACAGAAGGTAAAAGTGGGAAATAGCCTGGGAGGCCAGGTTGGTCTGAGTGGAGCCCCAGTTTGGCAGCCAATTCTTGGGAAGTACTTGAATGCCTCGGAGGCCAAAAGAGAGGTTCCAGGGGAGGTTAGAGGCATCATCCTGTGTCCCTCAGCAGGGAGGACTGTCTACCTCCAGAGGCTCCCTCTCTCACTAAGGTTGAACTGAATCCTGGCTTTTGGTTTCTTTGGTTTTGTGTCCCGGGTCCTTTCCAGGATACCTCCCAGAGGGGGTGGGGGTCGGAGAGACATACTGGGGGGCTGGTGCTGGTGTGAGCCAACCATCCTTTCAGGTACAGCGCATGGGCAGATTTGCTAAGTAGGGCAGGATTGTTGGGCACAGCTTGTCCAAGTGGTGGATCTAAAAGTATTTCCCCCTTTCAGTGCTTTAGTCACTAACTCCTTTCTTACAACAACAGCAGCAGCAACAACAACAACAACCCATAAATAGTATAAATAAAAATATACAAATCCAGTCCAGGGAGGAAAACACAAACGTTGACTCATACAGTTCAATCCAACCTCTTGCTCCAAAGAGGAGTTTCATGGTTCATATCTGGGGAGTGAGGCTGCAGGTCTCTAAGACAGTGCTTTGTCCTGAGGGGATTGAGGGGGTTTACTTTGGAGGTAGTGCTTCCCTACTCCCACCCAGGCACACAGGCCACCCCTCTTACTCGTTCAAACTCTCCACTTACATGTCGTCTACCTCTGACCAGCAGGAAAGCTCGGGGCCCAGGGAACCAGCTTTCAAGGGAGCCTGGGCATCACACCAGCCCTCAGGGTTTCTTGAAGCCCTGAACTCTGTGGAAGTTCAACACTCTGTCCCAGAGAGTGTGGCAAGCAGTGGCTGTGTGGCCTAACTAGGGTGCTGGCTCTGGAGTTGGAGGTCTGGGTTCAAATCCAAGCCCGCAATCGTGAGCAGGATTCTTAACATCTCCGTCCTTCAGTTTCCTCATCTGTGAAGTGAGAGGGATAGTTTCTCCCTTTGGAGGGTTGTTGGAAGAATTAAGTAAGTTTATATATATATAAAGTGCTTAGAAGAGTTAGGATATATTCCTCTCCCAGTAGATGTTTGCAGTGACCCTGTTTTTTCATCTGTAAAATGGAAAGACATACTAGTTGATTTTTTTCTCCCCTACACTGGCTTACGAAAATGAGATAAGTAGGAGAAGCTCTGATTTTCTTAGAGGAAAGAAGTTCGAGAACTCTTTGGAGGCATTGCTACTATTATTAATTTATTTTTTTACTCTTAGAACAAATCTGTTAGAAGAGACTTTGAGAAAGATTGATCTATGGGACACTTTTCCAGTTCAGATTGTTGCATGCTACTTAATCAATGCTGATATTGGGTCCTTCTGAGAAAGAACACGAATTTCACAGATGCAGAAACACAACGCACAGAAGTGGACTGAGTCTATGTGTCTGGACTCCTGGCTCACACTTCCATTCACTCTTGCCTCCTCCGAGGGGGAGGACAGTGCTTCCTGCCTGGATGAGGACTTGCCCTTTGCACAGCTAGAAAAGGGCTTGAAAGTCCTTCAGACCAAGCTGGGCGGGGGTCGAGAGCTGATCTGACACATGGAGGGCGGTGACACCTTGCTCATCTGTAGCCCTCCCGTCCTGGTGGATGTGTGTGTACACCTTCCCAGCACATGCTTTAGGTAGGCAGTGGTCTGTGCTTGACAAGCTGGCATTCCAAACTCCTGATCCTCCAAACACCAGACCCCTATGTTATTTTTAACTGTCCAAAGTTTTTCCACATGGTGTAATTGATGGGACTCGTTAGCCTAGTCAGAGAACCTAAACTTTGGCTTATTTTGCATCCCTTGAATGGGCATGTATCTGATGACCAAGCAGAAAACCCCATTTTCTGAACTGACTGTTCTAAATCTTCCTGCCCGTTCTACCCCGCACTCATCTCTGGGGAAAAGAAGCAAACACAGAGATAACCTGAGCTCGCCTGTTTCTGTGGCTCCAGATAGGAGGGAGGAAGATCATTTCTGTCTGCGACCTTCTCCTCCCTGCTCTCTCTGTGTCCTGATAGTGAGGGACAAAGCTACATTTTCAGAGAGATAACAGGAAGGGCATTGAGGAGGTTGGTTCACAATCTCTTTTGGCCTTCTTTCTCAACTCCCACATTCCCCACGGGGTAAGTCACATTCTCATTGTCTTCTGGGAACAGCCTTAGACAGATGCTCAGACAGATGCTCTTATTTAAGAGAGCCTGAGATCGTATGGTGTCCGCTGACCACAAACCTTGTGATAATTGAGAATATTCTCAGTTGACTGTGTCCAGGAGAAAGTGTGCCACCTCACTCTGCCCTGTCATTTGCATCGTGAATTTCTCCAGCTTGTGTCTCCTCAGACCATGGAGCACTTGGCATTTATCTTAAATTAGTTGAGCATGTACAGTATACCAGCTACTGTGTATACAATGCATGTACAATGTAAGCAAAACCGACATGGATTCTATTTTTGTGGAGCTTATAGTCCAGTTGAGAGACAGATATTAACCACATAAATATATAAATAGAAGTTGGATCTATATTACATTGGACAGCCCAGGAAGATATAAGAGAATATAGCAAGGGGAACCGTTCTAGTCTTGTGTGTTGAGGGGCAGTTTCTTTGAAGAGGCAACATTTCATTCCAGGCAGAGGGAGCAGCATGTGCAAAGGTCCTGTGACAGTTGGAGCCAAGGAAAGCAGTTGTGTCTGGAACGCCAGAGAAAAAGGGAAAGTGTGGCTCATGATACGGTAAGAGAGGTCAGCAGGGGCCTGGACACGTAGGGCCTTAATGGATATTTTAAGGATACGTACTTTCCTCCAAGAGCTGTAGAAGGGTTTAAGTTAGGAAGTGAGTTGATTCAATTTACTTTCTAAAAATTTCCCCCTGGCTATAAGGGAGACTTAGTGATAGGTCCTGGGAAGGACAAGAGGAGTGCGTTCTGAGGAGGCTTTTCTGGCTATAATTTAGAAAATAAAAATGAGACGTGAGCATGTCTGTGAAGGATCAGGCATTAGCTGCACAAGGCTCTGACCACAGAGGAAGTGAGTTGATTCAATTTACTTTCTAAAAATTTCCCCCTGGCTATAAGGGAGACTTAGTGATAGGTCCTGGGAAGGACAAGAGGAGTGCGTTCTGAGGAGGCTTTCCCTTTAACTGCTTCCCTCCTTCCTGTCATTCCCTGTCCCGTTTGGTAGTTGAAAGAAACTGACACCCTGCCCGCCATCCTTGGAGGTTTTCGATACCGCAGATAGATTGGTTTTCCTCCCAGATAGAGTCTGGAGCAGTTTGCCTCATTCCGTGGTCCCTGCTGCTCACTCCAGCTGTGCCTTTGGGCTTCTCAAGGTGTGACCTGAGGACTTGAGGACGAGGGGCACCTCTGTAACTGACAAAAAGGTAGATTCATGGGTTTTCCCCTAGACCTGCTAAATCAGAATCTCGCAGGTGAGGTCATGTAATCTGACTCTAAAGCTTGAGAACTGCTGTTGGTCCAGCCCTGCACATGCACCAAAAATGTGATGATGGGGTGTGTGTGTTTGTGTGTGTGTGTGTGTGTGTGTGTGTGTGTGTGTGTGTGGTAAAATAGGTACTAAGAGCTTTCGAGGCACAGATGGTCTTTAAGCCTCACAGTGATTCACGTGAGGCCACAAGGCTCTGGAAACTTCGGTGTCTTAGTTGACACAGTTATAAAACTGGTGGGCTGAGGGGCCTCAAAGCCAGGTGTCTGACTCCGAGCGCACTACATTTTGCCTTTCTTTCTTTACACGTCCATTCTCCAGGGGACACGGTTAAAAAGTATTGAACTCTTAAAATTTCCAGATGTAGTTTCTTTTTAAAAAAGCATCAGTACCTTTCTGGGGGCTTATACTATCCATCTAGAAAGTGAATATTCAGTTAGTACATGAAAGGGTGGAGTCAGCTGGGTTTGTTGTAATTATTATTATAACTTTTTAGAATGGAAGATATCAAATCTATACAAAAGTAGAATAATATAAAGAACCTCTATGTATCCGTCACCCAACTTCAACAGTCACAAGGGGGACGGGCATCTTTTCAATTGTTCAGACTTTGCCCTGGAATACTCTCACGGTTTTTGTTTGTTTGTTTGTTTTTGAACTTTCATGTTTTTATGTCCGTTGAATGAAATACCTGATAGGAGAATGGGTAGCAGGAACAGAGACACTTTCAAAATACTCCCAGCAGCTGATGACCAGAGAGAGAGGAAGCTCTTTTGGCTCAGTTTGTCTCTTGACAGTACGGTTCATAGACAGAGCTAGTGCTTAGAATTGTAGATCTGGGAAATACCTTAGAGCAGGGATCCCCAGCCCCTGGGCTGCAGACCAGTACTGGTCCGTGGCCTGTTAGGAACCAGGCCGCACAGCAGGAGGTACGTGGTGGGCCAGTGAGTGAAGCTTCATCTGTCTTTGCAGCCTCTCCCCAGCGTTAGCATCCCCATCCCAGCTCCACCTCAGATCATCAGACGTTAGATTCTCATGGGAGCACTGGTCCCTGGTGCTGAAAAGGTTGGGAACCTTTGCAGAGAACACCTCACCGTCTAGATATGACAACAGAGGCCTAGCAATGTCTGAGAATAGACGTCAGGCCTTATACGATGTATAAGAGGCAGAGCCGGGCCTAGAATTTTGGTCCTCCAGCCCTGTCTCCCTTATGCACCACAGAGGGTCCCTTGGCATTTTCGCTCTGGGAGACAGAATCCCAGTGAAAAGCTCTCCAGAGCCCCAGTGGCTGAAATACCAGCATTTGGCCACCTCGACTTTTGCTTCCTTCTTGCTAAAAAGACCCTTGACATAGCCTCAAGGTCTCCTGGTCTGGCTAGAGGAGAACACACCTGTAAGTAAGATGAGTACTGGTAGAAGCAAGGTGGGCCACATGCTCAGTGTCCCTTAGCTCTGCCTGTCCTAAAATTCTAGAAGCTCTAAGGCATCATATGACAAATTTGTACCATAGATTTTCAGGGAAGGGAGGAACCCATTTCACTGACCAGCTTCATGGATGGGCAGAAATTGGGGACTGAGGAGGAAGAAGAAGGGGAACC
The DNA here is from genome assembly GCF_000325575.1 of Pteropus alecto. Taxonomy (NCBI): domain Eukaryota; kingdom Metazoa; phylum Chordata; class Mammalia; order Chiroptera; family Pteropodidae; genus Pteropus; species Pteropus alecto. Next base: position 1,678,929 of record NW_006494609.1, on the reverse strand, counting down.
AGCCTCTTGGCTCAGCCTACCGATCAGGAGTTATTAGATCTCCTGAAGTGGAAGGCTCTGCACCTCCACACTAAGGCGGATACCGAGAAGCGGAGGATACGACATCTGTTCTTAAGAAATTTCTGTCTAGTTGAGGGGCAAGGCATATGTCGAATACTCATGTAAGTGGAAAATTGTAAGATCGTAAGATGCAAATTGACTTTTAAGATCAGCCCAAAGAAGAGTGCAGTGGAGACCAAGAGAGGAATCACGAAACAGAACGTAGTAACAACATTAATGGTCACGTCCCCAATGTCTTCTGCGTGTGGCCATGTGCCAGATGCTGTAATAACTGCATTGCTACACAGCAGCTTTTACAGCAATAGCCACCCTCGTTCCAGCCACCATCTCTTGAACACCTGTACTCTACTTGACAGCCCTGTGCTGTGTGCTGTACATGCATTAACTCATTTTCTCCTCCTAGGAAGCAGGTATGTTAACTATTTTATGATGAAAAATCTCCAAAAAGTTTAAGCAGCCTGCCCAAGACCCTCAGGTGTGGACTTGTCTGTCCATCTAAATGAACTTGGGTTCAAAAAGGAACAGTGTGACTACCAGCCAGACTGGGTGGTTGAGAGAGATACAGCTGGTAGGTAATGAAGGACCTGCTTATAAAAACCTGTGTGAAAAGTTTGGTGCTGATCCTGGAGGTGTTGGAATGTTATTTAAGGTATGACAGGGTAGGACGTTGCTGGTGATTAATTGGCAGGATGGCTTGAGCGGGGAGGCTGTGGCAGGAACAGAGTAAAGCGTCTGGGGTCTACAGGAAGGGGTGGGAGTGGGAATGTGCCTGGTCAAACCAAGTAATGAAAATCCTCACACCTCATCAGACTTAATTAAAATCAAATAAACACTCCAGCAAACCCACCTCATACCAAGTAGGGGCAGAGATTCCTGACTGCTACGAGGGCGTTTGTACTGGTTTCAATATAGCTGCAGGGACATAAAACTTCATTATCATATAACATCTGTAAACCATGAATATGCTTCGTGTTGGTAGGCTTCCTTAAACATTTATGGGTTCAGTCCTCAACCAGGTCCTTGGTGCCCCATCATCATTTCTTTCCTTGTCCCCTTTTCATTTCTTCCCACAACAATTGTTCCAATATTTCGCCATTTACCTGAAAACTCTTTCCATCCTCTCACTCTCGGAAGGTGATTTCACCCCAGACTAGTTCAAGAAAATCGAAGCCACGAAGCATGTAACTTCCCTGTCATTCCTGCCCTCTGCCTCATCATGGCGAAAGCCTCTTCTTCACAGAGGCCTCCCCTGCCCAGCCCACCTAATACTGCCCTATGTCACTATCCTATTACCCTGGTATAGTTTTTTCCACAGTGCATGCAGAAATTATCTTTATGCATTTGTTTGTTCACCTGTCTTTGGTCTCCCTTTCCCCTTGGAATGTAAATTCCGTGAAAGCACGGAGCTTGCCTGCCTCGAGCACTGCCAGCATCCACAGTACCTAGCACTCAGTAAGTGCCTGGGACATGGAAGTTGCTCAAAAATAGAAATGAATGAGTGCATTCCCGTGGGTTCACCCATGATTCATGATCCCATGATTTGACCTTCCTTTCTCTTCCTGACTACCCTACTGCCTACTCCACTCCACCTGATGTCCCCCTTCAAACAGAACCTAAATAAATTCTTCTTCCCCTAAAGCTGCTTATTCTCTTCCGGGTTCACTATCATTTAAGCAAAATCTCAGGGTCATCTTTGGCTCCTCTCTTTTCTCATCTCCCCCATACACTTAGTCCTGTTGACTTAATCTTGGCAATGTCCCTGGACTCTGTCCTCTCTTCCGTTTGTTTCTCATTCATGCAACATGAGTGCTCACAGGGACGTGGGCAGGAGCTCTCTCATTGACTTCCCAGTCTGTAGTCTCTCCCCCTGTCAGGCTATCCCTACCCCCAGGGAGAGCTTTGCACAGTTCAGTTTTTTTATATTCTCAATGGCTCCTATTAATGGTAGAATTCATCCATCCATCTACCCATTCGTCCATCTACTCACCTATCCATCCTCTGTAGTCTCTCCCCCTGTCAGGCTATCCCTACCCACAGGGAGAGCTTTGCACAGTTCAGGTTTTTAAATATTTTCAATGGCTCCTGTTAATGGTAGAATTCATCCATCCATCCATCCATCCATCCATCCATCCATCCATCCATCCATCCATCCTCTATTTACTGAGTGCCAACCCTGTCCAGCACTGTGTAAAGTGCTGGGGTAGAGACCTGAGAGCACAGTCTTTGCTTTCATATCAATTTTTAATCTTGTAGGTGGAGACAGATATAAACAATGAAAATCATTCAAGTGTTACAGGTACTTTTTATTCATTCATCAAATATTTATTGAGTTCCCACTGTGTGCTGTGCACTATAGGTGCTGCATATTCAGCAGTAAATAAAACGAAGTCCCTGCCTTCACAGAACTCACATTCTTGTGGAGGAGACTCATAGTGAACAAACACACGGGTATAAATACTGTGGAGAAAAATAAAGGTAGGTAAGGGATACATGTATGTGGGTTCGACCCCTTGTAGAGCGTGTTCAGAGATGGCTTCACAGTGTTGGCGATGACTGAGCAGAGACCCGCAGGATGAGAGTGAGTGGCAACTGCAGATATTTGGGGGGAACAGAATTCCAGGCAGGTGGAATGGCTAACACTCAGTGCCAAGGCCTTGGGCTGGGAGTGAGCTTGTACAGGGCCTGGTGGGATACAGGGAAGTAAAGAAACCTATCCTATGTGGAGGGACCAGGGGGCACTTCTCAGGGGAGGATGCCAAACTCCCTAGCCTGACATTCACAATTTAACCTCCCATTCCACCACCTGTCCATGGACTCTGAGTTTGAATCATGCCAGACCATGAATTTCCCACCTCCAGGCCTTTGCTTCTCTGACATTCTTTGCAAGGACTTCCTCCTCTGATCCCCATGCCTCTGCCCAGGAACCCTTCCAATTTCTACTCACCGTTCAAAGTCTGAGCCTCTTCTAGGCAGAACCAATCACCCCTTTGCGGGTTCCATAGCGCTTTGTTCATGCTAGTGGAGCACTTAGCATGGTGATGTCTCATTAGCTGTGTCTGTCTGTGCCGGTCACTTCCACTGGCTAGAGCGCCTCACGAGAAGGAACCGTATCTTAGATGTTTCTTGGTCTCCAGTACCATGCACAGTTTTGGGCATACAGTAGGTGGTTTAATGTGCATGCGAAGCAAATTCCTTTAGAAAACAGCTTGCTTTGTTGCCAGACCTCTCCATATAGATAGGCTGGCAGACACACATGCCCTTTTTCTACACATCAGTTGCCTTAAAAAAAAAAAAATCAAAAAGACTCCCACAGTTCCTAATGAAAGCAACAGGGTCATGAAATTAATGTGTCACTCTGGTGCCAGCTTCACTCAGCTGACTCATGGCCTGCGAAGGGTTTTTCAAACATGTGTTTCTCATCTATGTGTTAATTTCTCTTCCCTTTCTCAGTCATCTTCTCTTCCCCTCACATTTGTGGAAGGTAACAGACTTCAGGTCTGGTGGCACCTGCACCTCCTCTTCCATCCTCTGAGCAGATGTTTTTCAACTTTGGGCCTGAGATGGGGGTGGGGGGATGGGCTCTGACTTGGGAAGAGCACAAGAGAGTAAAAATGAGATTTCTTTCCCCCTTGAAATTCACTAGAGCTTATTTGATTGCTTGAGAAAGTCCTGAAATATGTATGTGTGTGTGTGTGTGTGTGTGTGTGTGTATTCACAATACATAAAATATATACATGTATATATATTTTTTTCGCTATGAACTGAATCATATGTCTTTAAGGGAATTCCATGATATATTTTTTTCCCTCCATGATGGAGAGAGGAGAATATTTCCAGGTGTCCTGGTATTAATTTGTTAATTCAGCAGGTATTTTTTGAGTACCTAACTATTCTGGGTGCCAGACATAAAGCAGTGAACAAAACGGGTGAAATTCTTGCCTTCCTGGAGCTTACATGCTAGCGGAGGCGGATAGATGTAAGCAAATAGAGTGAGATGGTGATAGGTCTGTGAGGATTACTAGAGCAGGGAGTTGGAACAGAGTGTTTTGGGGGAGAGCAATTTAAAATAAGATTGGCCAGGGAGGACCTCCTTGGAAAGTGACATTTGGCGATTATCTGGGGGAAGAGGAGTCAAGACAGAGGGAACAGCAAGTGCCAAGGTCCTGAGGTGGAAGCGTGCCTGACGTTTTGAAGAACAGCGAGGAGGTCAGTGTGACTGGAGCAGAGAGAGAGAGACGGTCGGTAGTAGGAGAACTTTGTCTTATCTTTGGAGTTGGGCATCCACTGGAAGGTTTTAACTACTCACCCTGGCTGCTGAGTTGAGATTAAATGGAAGAAGCAGAGGCCAAGCAGAGGGACCAGTAAGGATGCAGTGGCTGGAACCAGGGTGGTGATTGTAAAGGCTGAAAAATGTGGCTGGATTCTAAATACGTTTTAGAGCTGGAGATGACAGGGTTTGCAAAGGAATTGGAAGTGGAGTGTAACAACAAGAGAGGTGTCATGGATGACTCCAAGGTTTTTGGCTTGAGCAAGTGGAAAAATGGGACTGCTGAGAGGGTAAGGGCCGTAGGGGCAGCAGGTGTGTGTGGGCTGCGCTTTGCCCTTGGTAGGTGTGAGATGTAGATTTGACATCAGGTGGAAATGTCCAGTAGGCAGGGGCGTCATTGGACCTGCTCTTGTGGGATGTCTATCTGGGGGTTGGGGGGGGAAGGAGATTAGGAAACTGTCTAGTGGGCCTCAGTGGGACCTGGATACAAACTGGTTACTCCAAAGGCACCAGGAATTATCTCTGAGTGTGGGCAATTGAGCTTTAAAAAATAATTTTCTAAAATTATTTTTTTAAAGCATATTTGGATTCAGTTCAAGAAATACTATCACCAACTACATGCCAGGCATTATACTAGGTGCTGAGGATATAACACAAGAGGGGAACTGAAATGATTTTTGCCTCTTGGAGCTTATAGTCAATTAGAGCAATGGTAAATCCACAGCTACCATGAGAATAGACTCTATATCTTGATGAATAAATTAAAACCTTTACTATGACACTCTATTTCCATTATTGTGAGAAAGCAAGAAAAATTGGAAATATTTGTGTGTTTTTTCCAAATGGAATATATATATTCCGTTTATATGTATATAACTACACACACACACACACACACACACACACACACATATGTACTTTTTTTTTTTTGCCAAGAAATTTGATTTGGAAGTCCTTGTGCATCACAGCATAAGTGATTCACTGAACAATGCTTAACATTTTCCTACAATCAAGTATTCACATTGGAGGTTCCTGGTTATATATCAAGGTCATATAAGTCATCCTTGGTAGGGAAGTTTTGTTTTTAGAAACTGTTACAATCATGATCGCTAGTAAAACTTTACCAAGTTCAACCAAAAGTGAATAAGAAACTTTTAGTTAGAGTGGTGGCAGCAGGGGTTATAAAAACTGCAGTGAATGAGGCACTTGGTGGGCCTGGAATGGTGATACTTGGCTGTCCTGTCCTCGACCACTATTTACTTACTCGGTGGTCTTGAATCATTTTGGTTTTTGTGTCCTATGAAATGGGGAACTGGGTTGAGTGGGCAGTTGGGTGCTGTTCTCTCTGTTGGCATCCGATCGTGTCTTTCCTCATTTTGGACAAGATTCCAGATGATTCAGGGGCAGTTTGGAGACAATATCCCTGACCCTAAATCTTAGAGGGTTGGGGAGATGACATCTGTGGTAGCTCCTCATGTCTCATGAAAACTCTGTGAAGGTAGCAGTTTTGTCTTGTTTACCACTGATCCCCAGAACCTGACTCAGCGCCTGGCACACAAAGTAGGTGATTGGCAAGTATATGTTGAATGAACGAGTGAACCGTGCCCACTAATAGTAGCTGGCTCTGAAAGGAGGTAGGCGGGGAGTGTTGCTCAGGACAGAGTATCCTCTGTCCTTTGGGCAAAGGTAAGATCGGTAGAGTGGCCTGGGCACCAGAATATACCAATGGGCTTGATGGACAATTCTAGAAGGTTTTGGGGAATGACATGGGAATATGAGGAAGCCACAGAGAAAAAATGAAGTTAAACTGTGATAGTCAAAGAGAAGAGTTAGCCAAAGATGGCAAAAAGCTTGGATAAAATATTGCCAGCTAGGGGCTTACCTTAGCCTTTTGGCTTCCTGTTGGCCTTGAAAGAGGTTCCTCTTTTCTTGTATATTTTGGAAAATTTCAAACATACATAGTATAATGAACCCTCATATATGTATCACTCATCTTCAATGATTAGCAATTTATAGCCAGTCTTATCTCACCTACAGCCTACCCTTACTCTCCCACACCAGAGATTATTTTGAAATAAATCCCAGACATCATTTTACCTGTAAATATTTTAATATGTATTTACAGAAATTAAGGATTAAAAAAAAAGTAAAATCTCATTGGAGTTAATAACTTCTTAATATTATAAAATATCCAGTTAGTGTTGAAATATATGTCTGTGTATATATGTTCGTGTGTGAATATATATTAATTATCATTTTAGGAGTGTATTAAAACGACTTTATTTTTTATAGAAATGATGTATATTTGTTACTAAAAATTAAAGCAACACAAAAAAAGTAAAAAGGTGGGAACAAAAATAGCACCCCATATCCATTAGATGAACGTCATTTCAGACACCTCTCCATACGTAAGTCACATGGAAGAACAAATAGAAGATGGGTATAAATGCTGTCAGAAATACTTTTTTATATTAAAATGGAATCACTGAATAGTATTTTAGAGCTGAAAAGGCACCTAAAGCTCTTTCACTTTTTCATAAAACTAGTCTAGAGTGGAAGTCTTCTGAGGGCAGGGATATGCCTTAGTTATGTTTATATACAGCCACCTCCCCCATTGTCCTGCCTGGTATTCCTGTGGCCAATAACTGAGGTTTGAATAGAAATGTTCCTTAAGAAGTCACAGAGCCATCTTGTGGAATAGGGTGGCCCATGAGTCGAAATCCCTTGCAGAGATCCCACAGGTAGTTCGGGCACACCTGGGCCTGGAGCCTGTGCCCCTTACACTTGTTTCACTGCTTTCTCCAGCTCATGGGAGTGTGTAGCAAAGAGGTTCAGTGCACAAGCTCAGAGCCAGACACGGCTGGGTTTGATTTTGCTCTGAATCTTCTTCCATGACTTAGTAGCTGTGTGACATCTCTTATCCACACAGTTTACCTATCTCGAAAGGCTGTGTGAAGCATAAATGAGATAATGCCTAAAAAACTTAGAGCATAGTTCCTTGCATGTACCAAGTGTGAAATAAATGTTAACTGTAATTGTCCTTGTTTGTAATAATAGCAGAAGCTATTACTATGCAGTAATAGTATCAGTATTTTCTTATTCTACTGGAATTGTCAGCTAGAACTCAAAGAAAGCTCAGCCCTCCCCAGCCCCCTTCACTCCCCTCGGGTTCCTAGTTGCAGATAGAACCCAGTTGCTAACTTTGACTTTTGCTTTTTTCCTGCCATTGGGAAGAAGAGATTATATCATGTGGGAGTCCTTTTCCCGTATTGCATCACCTTCTGGTTGGCGTTTATGTGTTGTGGTCAAGGTTCGTGTGTCTTCTCTCAACATGTAGTTTAGTGGTGCTGCCTTAACAAAAGCTTCGTAAATAATTATACTGAGCTCCTCAAATAGAAACTCTGGGCAAAGGGCTGGGTGCAAGACGTCTGGCCTTCCGGTTGCCCCTCCAGTCTGCTGACTCAGCAGCTCTTCCAGGGCCCTCCTCCAGGCCCTGGGTCTGTCAGGTCACTAATGGAATCTGCTGGAAGCAAATTAACTCCTGTAAAAAGGGCTAACAAATCACTCCAGCTGTTGGTGTCTGCCCCAGGAAGGCTGGCACGTCCCCATTCACTCATAGGTCCTCACCCCACATTTCATACATCTCCTAGGGAGCCCCACTTTCTCTTGCATGGTTACCGAGGAGCATACAGGCTGTGCTGAACTCTCAGCCTGCCACCCCCCAGCAGAGCCATGGCCTGTGCATGTGAGAAGGCCATCTGTTCGGCCTGACACGCCTTCCTGTGTGGGAGGCCTGAGAGCTGGCTCCATGCATTATTCACACTTCTGGGTTTGGGTTGACTTAACCATTTACTCTAAGTAGAAGCTGGGAAAAGGAGGGCAGGTCAAGGAGGAGACAGCTATGCTTTTAGGCTGGGGCATGGTCTCTCCTTCCTCCCTTGTCAAATGTATACTCTTTTAAAAATACTGTCTCCTGCGGGGTGGGATCTATGCTCCACATGGGTCTGTCCAGTCTTCCTGCATTCCTGGAATGTAGTTTCCCTCTCTGGATCTGTGCAGGGTTTTGGGGGTGGGGCAGGGGCAGGCTTCACAGAGCAGGCTGGGAAATGCTTGTTTCCAGAAGTGTTGGCTGCCATTGTGACCCCCTTTCTCCTTTCTCCTCACCCCTCTCGCCTCCCTCACAGTTGCCTTGTAGATTTCTGAGTAAATTGAGGGTATTCTGGCGTGTGTGTGCCTTATGGCTGCAACAGGGGCGTTAAGAGAAGGAGAAAAGCTGTTCTTCTGCTTCAGAAAGAGGGATCCAAGGGGAAGGATTTGTGGGGTTGGAGAACCCCAAGCAGCATCCTGCGGTACCTGCGGAAGAGAATTTGAGTAATGCGATGGGGGTGCGGTGGTAACTGATACTGTGCCTGGTGGAAGGGACATAGGTGTGCTCTTCCTCATTCTGTCATGGAGAAAGTCTGTGTCATTCCTTGCCCAAAGGCATCTATGTGAAGGCCCAAAGAAGAGGCCAGGCCAGAGAAGACACCCATCAACACTGGTTTCTGTCTTTCCTTCCAATTCACCCAACTCTTTGATAGCAGTGGTTGATCTAGATCCTAGAACACAAGTTTCCAGACATTCCTTACCTAAGGATAGAAATTACACCTGAGTGCAGGTATCATGACCTGAG
>NW_006494609.1:1627716-1669738 GCF_000325575.1 Pteropus alecto | reverse complement strand
CACACCCCCTTGGCCAGTGGGACTTTGAGATTGTCATAGGTAAAAGGCTCTCTGTAAAACTAAGCTGTGTAGAAGCAAGGTAAGCCCAAGGTGAGAGTTCCAGGCTGGTATTGTGTCTCCCAGGTGGCCAAGTTTTCTAGACACAACCCTGAGAGGTCTTCATAGACTCATACCATGAATGCGTTTCAATGAACTGAACAGACCAATGCTTCTACAAACCATACTGCTCCGGTCAGTTCACTACTGTGCCTCAGTTGCTTCTTCTGTAAAATAGGGCTAATAATAATGGTCTACTATCTCACCAGTGATAATAATGAGATGACACTTGAGAAATTTCTTTGAAAAGAAGGCAAAGGGTAGGCTTGATTCCTAGTTCCCTCATTTATGTGAGTGTGTGTGTGTATGTTTTATCATGGCAAATAAATCATTTGAGATTTTATTTTATTCATTCATCTTTCAGATAAAAAGGTGGCGAGGTAGGTGTACATCATCCTTGCTTAATATAATCTGAGCCATTCTTACCGATGTGTCGGTCCTGGAGCTGGCAGAAGCTGGGCCTGGGGCCTCCCAGTTTGGTCTCCACCCCTCCTGCCTGTTACCTTTTCATATTCTATATCAAAGTCTTGGCTGTTCTTTCAAGTCCTATGTAGTCTGGGCTCTGATCATCTGGGGACTGCATGATTCTTATTACTATTAAAGGTGAGGGTTTTCTTAGCTTATTTCCTTTAGTTTCTAAATCAGTCTTGGAAAGAAGAGGGCAAAAGTAGAATTAGAAGGACATCTACGACCCCAAAGGTACACATCCTGGTTTGTTGCAAATTAGGGTTTCTTCTGGTGACTTTAAGGATTGTGATGAGTGAAGTGTGAACAGTAAGTGATTAGCTGCAGAACTTCTGGAACTATTAAAGAGTTTTGATTTTACGGTCAGGCTGAAATCAATAATCTGATCTTGCTGCCTAGCTCTGCCAGATACCAGGGGTTCAAGCCACCTGGAATATACCTTCATTCCAGGTTCCCAGTCACTGATTTGTAGATCACAATTGTATCTAGTCGTATTCACAAGAAAAATACATGTAAGTGAATGAATTGGATTTTCCTATTGGCCTCACCATTTAACCTTGTTTCTTTTTCTTTTTTTTGGCTTCGTTTCTGATGACTTACGAACTGTTAAGGGCCCTTTGGGATTAGATCTTCATTTCTCAAGCTTCTAATTGAAATAGCCTCTAAATAAACACTTAAATGATGGAAGAGGTTGGTGACACTTGAAAAGTCCATTCTTGAAGAGAAGGAAAAGATAATTTTAATAATTGGAGGGATTCCAGCTCATTGGTTGGTTTTGAGTTTGCACGTTCTGGCCATTCGTAGAGATCAGTGAGCAGCAGCGGGCGCTGTGTCTGACCATGTAGGATGACCACCTTTCAGCCTTGTTTCTCAGGTTATCCCTGAGGAAAGAAGTCAAGTAAAGAAGCCTGAGCCATCTCCCAAGTCTTAGACCTGTGTTTCTGACTCAGTGTTCTCTTGATACAGATTCAACCTCCTCCTCTGTGAAGTGGGTTTCAAGATACTGCCCATTCTTGGTGCATTCCAGTTGAAGTGATTGAGTATTGACAATATTATAATGAAAATTTGTAATTCTTTTGGTGTAGAAGCCAGCAACATAGTCTCAAAACCTATTGGTTTCCTTCACACGGGTATGGGGACAAAATGCCATACTTGGGGAAAAAAATAAGTGATCTTAGAATAACTTTTTCATTTTATAATTTAAAATGTTAAAAAAATGTAAACATTTAAAATGTAACATGCTGATTGTAAAAAAGTGCACAGTGAGAAGGGCATAAAACAAGACAGAAAAAGAACCAAAAAAATAAAAAAGGCTTCTTCTCCAGTTATCCATTCTGCTCCCCGAAGTTAAGGACAGCTTTATGTATATCCTTCCAGATATTTCCTATGCCTCTGAAAGCATACATACGTATATGTAAGGCCATGTCAGAATAGCTGCTGGTAGTTGAATTAAAAGGAAAAAAAGTCAGTCGTAGGGTAATTTTCCTTCTTTTTTTGACTGCATGGTAAACTGAGAGAAAACTCATTCAGACTCTTAAGGAAAATTCTTTCTATAAACACTTAAATATCTCCAATAAGCCTGTGATTTGCACAGGCCATGGGCTCTTTTTAGTGATGCAGACAGTATACAGTGTGTGGCAAAGAAAGTTTATTTAAATTTTAAACAAAACACAGGCTCAGAATATTCAGTGTAGGAATTAGTGTGTAAGGTTGTAACACTGCCTGTGTGAATGAAGAGATTGTGGGGTGCTTTTTATTTTTATTTTTTATAACATTAGATTAGTGGCATGCAATTTTTTCAGGTATCCCAGAGCAAAATATTAAAGGCCAAATAAATGTGTAATGTGAGAATGTGTGATGTTTATTGCCCAACACGGTGACAGGCTGTGATCCTGATGAGTGTGAGCTGTAGGAAGTTCTGGATCGGTTCTCCTAAGATGGAAAGACCAGCCAGACAACAAGTGCATAGCCTCTGTTTGCACGCACAAATCCTCCCCTCCCCATTTCAAGAAAGGGGGTGTGGGCTACCAAAGCAGGCTCTGTGCGGCAAATTGGATTCAGATTTCAGTTTTTCCCCTTCCCTCCCACAGACTTAATGGTCCTTAGGCTACAGAAGGGGTTTTGAGCCCAAGTCTAGTCATCCGAACTCTTTTTCTTTTGGTTCGCAGCTTGGTGCACGCAGTGCCCTGCTCAGGACTCGACTCTGTTTTACTTTGCAGCTTCCTCTGGGATGGAGCAGTAGGAGCCTTGAAGGGCGCCCTCCAAAGCAGTGGCTTGGCTTCTCCACCACCTCCTCCTTTGTCCCAGTTCTGTAGGTTCATTCATTTTCCGCAACTTGATTCTCTCCAGAGAAGCAGATCTGGGGCTCAGAGCCCAGCGCTGTTTTCTCCTGTGCCCTCCCTTCAACTAACTACCTGCGGCTCCTCTTAGCTTCCACATCCTCAAAAGGGATAATGTTCTCCTTGAAAGCATCTTTTGAGGATTAATTGACGTTTGCTCTATGCTTTGAAGAGAGAATCCTATCAAGTCCCGCTGCTGTCCTCAAAGCTGGCCCCGGTTCCAGCTGGTGCCAGGTCTGGCCAATCCGGATGCAGGGCCAATGAGTGGGCCTCTCATTGGCTGCCTTTCTGGGCATATCGTTTGCGGGCTCATCACCCACAGTAATAGGGCGATCACCCAACTAGAAGGCACAGATCCTCAGGTGAATATTTTGTACGCTGCACTTTTTTTCACGTATTTGCAGCAAAGTGAGCATCCCTCAGGAAGTTAGTTTGTGGCCATCTGTGACATTCTTTTGGTTGGAAATTGTTCTTTTCCCTCTCTTTTAAAACTTTATAGGTGTAGGAGCCAGAGTAGTTAGAATTTGCCACCTCTCAAAGAAGTCCCTTTGCCAGGCCATTTATATGTAAATTGCATATGGTTTGGAGAAAAAAAGGATGTTACTTCTTTCAAGGTAAGCATTTTCATCTCAATGAATTCTTTGTGAAGAGCTGTTTAATCAAAGAAGTGGAAGTTCCAACCTACTTTTTGGAAAGATCCAGATGATGCAGTGTTAAGAACTGAGGGTTCTAAGAAGATGGATAAGAAAAAGAAAAACAAGTTTTGTTTTAAGGACAGACCAAACAGGAAGTTAAAAAAAAATTAGTCAAAGACAATCTTAGTTGTGTTGTCATCCTTGGAGGACAAAGCTGGAGGGCTGTGCCAGTCAAGCACGTTAGGTTTCTTCCAAGTCCTGGGATGGGCATCAGGATGGGAAGGATTGAGGACCCACTGTTGACTGTTCCAATGGGGCATTTCAAAGGGAGCCTTCATTTCCTGGCATTCCTATTAGCCCTCCAGCACCCAGGCCTTATAGTCTCTCAAGCAATTGGGGTGGGGGTAGGGGCTTCTTCGTTAGCATAGGTCTTACTAATAGAAATCATTGTTTCACTTTTCTAAATGATATTCTTGGCCTCTTGAAAAATTGGAGATCTGGCAACACTGAACCTTCGTTTTGCTGAGGGCAGCCATCAGCCGCTGCTGCCGCTTTCGATGGGCCAGTGGGACAGACACTGTCTGCTCTACCAACAGGGGCAAAGGTTGATGTCTCACGTGTCTGGGAAGTTAACAAGAAGATAGTGTTAATCTAGAAGCACATGTATGCACACACATGTACACACACACACATAACACACACACATAACACACACCCATCAGGATTCAGGCCCGGAGGGGATTACTCTATAGAGAACTCACACCTCAACAGGTTCAGGATGTATAATCTGAACAACAAATTTGAGAAAAGTTAATCTTGGGATAAGACGAAAAAAATCAGATCATGGCACACACTAAAAGAAATGTTTGTGACCAGTGTGTTGAAAACATTGAGTGCCTTTCTTTGGCACGCTCCTGGCTTTGAAGCAGCAATGTGGATGAGGTAGTGACTAGAGAGAGGCGGGGTCAAGGGACCTGTATCTAAATCTCTGTGATGCTCTAGACAGTGCCTGGGACATCTAGGAGCTTAATCAATATTATATAATGATAACCAGCCACAGACTTGCTGATGAACTTTGAGACTTAACTTTGAGACTTGGAAGAATAATTTCTCTTCTCCTTTTCTGTTTGCTCATCAGCAAAATGGAGACATGACAGCAGGCATTGCAAACTCAAATGCCAACAAGACCAGTCATGCCATGTAAATGAGTAAAGGGATGTCTGGATGGGAAAAGTAGACTAGGGAGTGGAGAGGACTGTGGTAAACTGGAGGTTCATTCCCATCCAGTGGGATGTCTGAATTCGGCTCCAGCCACTTGCCACATGGGAAGATGAGCCCAGTGTTTCCAGGGCTCGTCATTTTTCAAGAGAAAATTGAAATCTGAATTTGTACATGAACTCTAACAATTTTCAATGTGACTAATTTAATTTTCAAAAAGCATAGTGCAACCAAACAAAACATATTCGGAGCCATATTTGGTCCGTAGGCCCTAGGTTTGCAGCTTCTGGAATAAAGCCTGGTTGGTGCCTCCCTATCTGGCTACTGACCCTACTTTGATGAACCCAGAGCATGAGGAGGAAGGAGCGGGTGGAGATGAAAAATGGCTGTGAAGACAAAGTTGGAGCAAAGATGGGATGTGAAACTTGGATTACATGATTGCCGGGCTAGGTGGGCAGATTGGCCCTTGCCAGCTTCAGTGAGGAGAGTTGCAAGGCCTGGAAAAAATTGTACTTGGAGGCAGATTGGAGGACAAATCCAGGGGAGGTGGCTGAGGGGAAAGGGTATAGGCTGTGGGTGGCAGTGGTGTGGGCAGCCGGGTGCAGAGATCAGGGGCACCGTGGATAGCCCAGGGAGCAAGAGAGAGCAAAAGGAAGCCAGGTGGACCTAGGATTCAAGCTGTTTGCCCTCTGCCTTACTGAAGCCTAGTGGGTGTTTGCAGCTCCTCACCAATCATGCACAAAGCAAGAGTGTCCTGGCCACACTAGAAGCTCTGTGCTTAGGCATCTATTCAGATAAGCACAAAACTTGGTCTAGCCCTCCAAACTTGTGATCATAGTTGGGAATATAAGCCTGTCATACATGAAGAGAGGCAGAGTAGACGAGTGGGTAAGAAGAGAATAAAGTTAGGGCTCAAACAACTTGGAGTTGAATCTGACCATTGTCACTCACTAGCCGTGCTGCTGGGGCAAGATACTCAACTTGTTTTTGAGCCTGGTTTGCTCACTGGAGGAATCATAATAGTTCCTACCTTGTAGGTTTGTTGTGAGGATTAAATGAAACGAATGCTGTAATGTATGTGAAGTGCTTGGTACAGTACCTGGCCCACAGCAAGTGCTCAAATGGAGTTCATCATTATTGTGAGACAAGCAGTAACCTCAGCTAACTTGTGGTGAAGCACAGAATTCATTGTCTCAGCAGAGAGATGACACAGATGCAGTAGAAGTTTCCTTCTCCCCTATGGAAAATGCTTCCCTAAACATAGGCTCTCTGTCCTGAGGTCCTGTTTGCCAAGAGACATTGTACTCACCTGGATCAGGGTCGTTTACTGAGTTCGAGTAAGTCTGTTCGGCCCCAATAGCACCTGGTTTACATGATGGTGTTTTCATTCAACAAATATTTGCTGAGCAACTACTATGTTCCAAGCACTAAGAAGGATTTTGAGGATGCTGAGTAGAATAAGACAAGGTGTACGTCTTAAGGTGCTGAATCTAACATTAGGGGAAGTTACTATAACAGATTCCTAAATATGAATGGATAAATAAGACAGGGGTTTCTTTCTTTCTCACGTAAGTCTTAATTGTGAACACACCCAGCTGGCAAAGTAGGTCCATGAAGTCATTTATGGACCCAGGTTTTTTGTTTTTTGTTTTTTTAAATTAATTTTTACATACATTTTTAACTTTCGCATTTGTAATTCTGTGTTTCAGGATGTGGGAAGTAAGAGGTGAGGAAATCCAAGGCAAGCAGTTTGTCATTAAGTAGCTTCCGCTCCCATTGGCCGGAACTTAGTCATATAGCCACATCTAGCTGCAAGGATTGCTGGGAAATGTAGTCTGGATCCAATGACCATGTGCTTAGATAAAACTGAGGGTGGAGGTTGTTATAAAGAGAAAGAAAGGAGAATGAATATTGACGAACAGTTAGCAGTTATGATTCAGAGAGACAGAGAAGTAAATGAATGCTCATAACACAGGTAAATGCCCTAATCAAGAGCACTAGCTGTAATCTTTGAGTAGAGAAATATGTTGTGGCCCTTGTGGGAATCTGGGCTTTGGAATCAGAATTCTGGGTTCAAATCCTAGCTCTCTTTCTTACCTCTGGCACCTGCCCCACGGAATTGGTGTGAGGATTAAATTGACCACACGAAGCTTTTAGAACATGGTCTGATCCAGAGTCAGTGCTAAGGAAGTATAAGCTATTACTGTTGGGAAGTGAGGATGGTATGTGTTTGAGAAAGTCAGTTGACTCAAGGATACTTGGAGAATTACTCATGGATTTGCCACCTCTCAGTTTTATAACTTTCTATAGGCCTTGTCTCCCCAGATGCAACATTGGGCGTTGAACCCTTGGCCCTCTCATTATTGAGAAATGTCAATGAGGATAAACATGGCCATCGTAAGAGACTGGTGTTTTGACAAAAATAGAATGAATTTGTGTTTGCCTGAACTGGACCTAGGGGAGGAACTTAGAGAGGATGTTTCAAGGATATGCTCAGCTTTCTACAGCTTGGGTAGGAGGCAATAAATTTAGCATCTGGTCCACAGGTCTCTGTGGGAAGAGTAACAGCCCCTCTTGTAGGGTATGTCTCCAGGTAAAGAGCTCTAGAAATTATTTTAAAACACTGGAACTTAGCTAAATAAAGGAGAGATTGAGAGGTGAGGCCTCACCAGGTGGCTGGGGAGAGCTTTGCCCTTGGGGAAGACCCTGGTGGCCTTTCTAGGGCCCCTTCAGCAAGAGGAAAATGAAAAAGCCACCCCTGCTGGCAGCTGCACTGGCAGGAGTTGGGGTGTCCTCTTACCTGGAGCCAGTGTCCTATGATAGGCAGAGGGTATCACGTTCCCCATCTTCTGCAGGTGTCAAGTGGAAAGAGAACATTCCTCGCTTCAGAACAAGAGCCGTAACTTTCCTTGGCAACTCACAGAGTGGATAGACTTTAGCAGACAAACAGACATTGGAAAATGGTTTTCTTCCAGCTTTTTGCACTGTCTTATCTTAGGCGGTCCGAAGAGCCTTCATATCTTTTTTTGCCTGAGCTCTTAGAATCGGACCTCATAATACTCTGGAAAGTAACATTGGATGCTTTGTCACAGTGGGCACAATTTTTGACTCTTTAAAAGCAGTCCGATTGACTCCTAGGAAATGGGATGGACATAGAGAAGTGAGTACATGTTAGAAAACTCATATGTGTTTAGGATTCTACCTTTGGCTGTGGAGAGGCCAGCAAAGGTGGGCCAGGGTTGTGAATGTAGCAGCTGAAGGCCTGGGAAGGAGCTAGCTCATGGGCGAGTGGGCAGATGGTTGTGTTCTTGCCTGCCTCTCTCACCTTAGCTGACCTCCTGAACTTGACCTCTAGGTGTCACAAAGATCTTACAACTGGCTAGCCTGGGTCTGTAGGTGGTCACGTCTCAGGGTTTTCACTCATGTTTTCTCTAGCTCTGTGAATCTCATTTCTTCCCTATCACCAGTTCCCAACTGGGTCTCCACTGTCGCTTACCACTGAGATCAATCTTTTATTCTCCTTCCCTTAAGAGAGGCTTATGTGGGAAGTAAAAGCTGAAGTGGGAGCTGTTTAAATTTGGGTCTCCCGTTCACGGAGGATTCAAGTAAAATTTTGACATTATCTCTGTATATATGTAGTCACCAAGATATTTATCAAAAAACATCAAATATATATATAGTCTGTACCTGGACCACACCATAGGGCACTCTGAATTAATATATATATATATAAAAGTAGATCTTGTGATTCTCTTGAGATCATATTTGTTTTAAATTGTATTTGAGTTTGTGTGTGTATGTGAAAAGTAATTTGTTAAGTGCGAGCATTTCAAATGTGCCATAAATGATGGTAATCCTGCTCTGCATTTCTTCATGTTTTAATAACCTGGGCACCTGTGCCTCTCTCACCCTTTGAGGGGCCCTGTATTCAAACCCACTAGGTCGATGGTGAGCAGTTTTTTTTTTTTTAAACGAGAGGGCAAGTCAGGAAAAATGAATAAACATATTTACTGGTTGTTTTTTTTTCCCCCAATCAAAATGAAGAGAGCTTTATTGAGTCTCATGACTCGGGAAAGTGGGGCATCGAGGAATGTTTATTCTTACAACTTACTCTGCTGAATAGAATAATATCAACGAGAAAATGGGCACTGACTTTTAATCATTGAAAACTTAATATCTAGGCATTTGGAGACAGTTTAACTTTTCATTCTGAAATTAGACCTGGATGCCTGTGTGATCCTCATCACTATACAGACTAACCCTATAATCCATGGACCAGTGTGTTCAATATCTCAGTGCCCCTCGTGTCCAGCACAGTGCCTAGCACATAGTAGGGGCTTAATAAATGCTTCTTAGAAAGCAATGTGGTATAATAGTTAAGAACACAGGCTCTAGCCAGACTGCCTTATTCCATCACTTATTTATTAGCTATGTGATTTTGGGCAAGGTACTTAGCCTCTCTGGGCCTCAGTCCCAGTCTGAAATGTGGGGATTATATCAATCCCTACCTCAGAGATAAGGATGGAATGAGTTTATGTATGTGAGCATTTAGAGCAATGCTTAGTGTATATAAACCCTGCATAGTGTTAGCTGTTACTATAAATATTGTTATTGAACTGAACAGCAACCCAATTTGCCTTTGGTGCTAGAGCCTTATAGAGAATCTCATTCCAACTCTGGCTTCTACTTTGTCGCTATTGATCAGATTTTCTCTCCAGTTTCTGTCTGTGAAACAGACTTGATTTCCATATAAAATAATTATGCCTTTTCCTCATTCCAAACATTTTTTAAGAGAAGAAAAGCAAAAAACAAAAACCCTAAATGTTTTTGAAGCAAACCTGTGTCCATCTGTAATGAGCTGTACATTGTATTAATTACCCGGGTGGAGCCTGCACGTCTAAATTTTGCAAAACTGCTCTTTTCCAAAGAAAACACAAGTTTTTGTCCCCGCTTTCATCCCTTCTTACAGAAAGCTCTTCCTCTACACTCAGCTGACGTCTGCATCCACAGGAGAGCTTCAGCGAAAGATACAGAGCAGATAAAATCTGGCTCCAAGAGTCTCACCCACCTGATTACTTAACTCTTAATCACTTTTATTTTTGTTCACTGACTTATTTTTTAACGTTTTAAAAATTGAACGATAGCATACATACAGAAAAGTGCACATATGTTCAGCTCAATAAATTTTGACAAGTTGAACATACTTGTGTCATCAACACCCAGATTAAGAAACAGTAGGACAGAAGACCAGCTGTGCCCCTTTCGGTAATTGCCGCAACCCCTACCCAACCCGCCAAGGGGAACTATGCTGATTCTAACCACATCGAGCAGAATCTTCTCGTATGTCCACTTTAGTGTCTGAATTTCCCACTTCAATACTGTGAGATTCATCCATAGTGTTGGCTGTAGTTGTAGATCATTCATTCTTCGTGCTGTATATGTATAGTATTCTGTCACGTAAGCATACTGGGATATCTTTGCCTGTTCAACTCTTAATGGGCATGTGACAACTTCCAGTTGTGACCTCTGATAGTCGCACATGCTGGCACATGTCTTTGGAGACCCAAAGTGCGCATACCTCCAGTGAGATGGCTACGTCACAGGATAGGTAATTCAGTGGATGCAGCCAAGTGTTCTTCTAGAGTAGGGCTGCCAAATTGTCTGCTTGATTTTGATGAAGACAGTTATTCAGATTTGATTTGAGTTTTAAAGCAGGATAACTTTACACGAATTCTGTTGATTTTGCCATTTCTATTACTCCTCTCTTATGGGTATGAGCCATATTGTCATCAGGTGAATTCACTCAAGTTGCTATAACTGCTTTTTTTCTGGAGGCTCTTGGAAGACTTTTAGAACTTCTACCTGAAATGGAAGGATTAGGACTTTTTTTTTCTTCTAAAATATCTGCTTTATTTTCAAGAGCAGAAAATACTAATCACTACACTCTCTGCAAAAGAAGTTATCATCTCCCACCTGCCAACACGCCTTACACCTGTTATTGAATGGAATTTAGAGCGTAGGGAACTTTTGAGTGAAAATCAAAATAAGACGTCAGTGAGATTACTGATTTTCCAAAATTTGCTCACTGGATCTTTCCTCTCATAGTTTCAATTACAGTTGCCCCTCTTCAGCATTTAACAAAGCCGGACAAATGGAGAGTCGAAAGTTTCTCCATCTAGTCCTGATTTTTGGTTGTAAACAACCTCAGCGCAAGAGGCTTCAGGAATGCAGAGAGACAGAAGGTCTTCATGTCCAGCCCCAGAAACCTTATAAATAAGGACCTCTGAGTCTTGGAGGAAATTTAATTGAATCTGTTAGTTTTGGCTTGCCCTCCCTTCTCTGACCCCAAATAACAAGCTAGAAACATCCCATAAAATGACAGCCAAAGTCTTATCTCACACATTGCTCCCTCATAAAAAATCTCTTACAAAAGCACTCTGAAATCCTGCAGCATGGGGCAGTTCTTTTATTTTACAGATGGGAAAATTAAGACCTATGGGGTTGACTTGACACACTAAAACCCTGGAAGAACTGGGGGTTGGAGGCCAGGCCCAGGCGTGGGATTTGCACTTCTAGGAGTAGAGGGGCACTTTTCTAAGAGGATGATGGGGCTGTGTTGGGAGCTCATCATGAGGTCCTTCGGATGGGTGACTTTTACATCCTGGAGCTTGGCATTTTGTCTGGTTAGAAAACGATCTTTATTTTAAATTTTAAGTATAGTTGGCATACAATATTATGTTAGTTACATTAGTTTCAGGTATACAATATAGTGATTTGGCATTTTTATGCCTTAGAATGTGGTTGCCCCACTAATTTTAGTAATCATCTGACACCGTGCAAACTTATCACAATATTATTGACTAAATTCCCTTCACCTTTTTCACCCATCCCTTGTTCCTTTTGGCAGCCAAGAAAATGGTCTTTGGTAGGAACATATGTACAAGGAAGTTATTGCTTTTTTTTTTGGTAGTGGCCAAGAATTGACACTGGGTGAGTGTCCATCAGTAGGGAGATGGCCCAGTAGCTATAGTACCTTCCTACCATGGATCATTACAGAACCATTAAAAGGATTTTAGCAAAGTATGGCAGAATAAATGAGAGAGAGAATAGTATTTATAATATATAATTCTATTTTTGTTTAATAACCACTCTCCCCAAACCTAATTAATATATAATTCTATTTTTGTTTAATAACCACTCCCCCAAAACCTAATGTGTGTGTGTGTGTGTGTGTGCGTGTGTGTGTGCATATGTGTGTGTGAGTGTTTGCGTTTGTGTGTAAATTACATGAGCATGGGGGAAAATGGAAGGACACAAATCAAAATGTTAACACAGGCTACCTAGGGAAAGCAGGGCCAGGGATGGGGATGCTGATGTGAAAGAACAGGGAACAGGAAGGTAGCATGAATGATAAAATGTCATCTGAATAAATTATATATGCATATGTATGTTTACATATACATAAAGAAACAGAACACAGAAAAAGTACATGTATAAATTTAAACCTCGGAAGAGTGGTTCTAATAAGGACAAGGCTGTGAGCTCTATATAGGTCAGTTAGCTGGGCAAGGATGAGGGCTTGGTTTTGTGGCTGAAGGCTTTACCCCAGGTCATTTTGTTGCAGTGAAGGATATTAGTCAGAAGTAGATCAGGGAAAATGTGTGGGTGGCTGAGCACAGACACACTGCTGCATTTGGCAAACCAATAACCATAACTACCATCTTGAAGTGCCTACGATGTGCTAATTTCTCCAAGTTAGATATTTTCATCCCCATTTTATGGATGAGGAAAACTGAGGGCAAGCAACACAAGGTTGCTTAGTGAGTGAACGGAGATTCAAGCCCAGGTCTCTCTGATTCCAGAACTCCTGCTTTTGGTCTCATCACAGCTCGGACCTCACATCCTGCTGCTCTCAGTGGGCTGATCAGGGCTGGGCTGCTTTGGTCCAAACTGGGTCTCTGCAGGGCCCTCTCTCACAGGCGTGGGTCCTAAAGTGTAGGTGTTGCTATGAAAACCAGCTGAGCCACCACCTAGTGAATGCTTCCTGTGTGTACTTGCTGGCCTGAATTTGGATGGCAAAGCTACTTACCTGGGTGAGGGGAAAACGGCCTGTTTGGGCCTCTTTTCCCTGGGGAGCAGAGGTACGTGGAAAAGTAGGGCATCTGGACACCTACCCCAGGACAGGTGAAAAGCAGACTGGCTTTTTAAAAAGGACAGTTTCACCAAGTCTGACATCTGGCTCCTGAGCCGTATCAGCAGTCACTTTGAGAGCAAATGCTTGGGGCTTTCATGGGATCCTCTCCCACCTCTCCTTGCCAAGCACCCCGCAGCCCCACTACACACAAAAGAACTAACAGTAGTGGCTTGTTCAGTGTCCTGGTAATGTGACTTCCACCCAAATCACTGAGCGCTTGTGCTGTTGCTGAGGCTGCTCCAAAGTGGGTACTTCAGGTAAAAATCTCAGTTTTACAAATTGATGTCACCTGGGGTGACCCTTTCTCTTTTTTACCTTGCTTTTCTCATTCATAAAATGGAGATCGATTAAAAGGATATGCTCATGATTAAAAGGATATGATATATAATATATATTTCTAAACAATAAGAGACATTATGTATTTAGATAGATCAGGCCAGTTCAGCTTTTGGCTGAAAACAACAGCGCTGCCGACACCAACAGTTACCACCATTTTAATTTAGTAAGTCTGGACGTTTCCAGTGCAACAGGACCACTGTTTTATACAGGTCGCTATGTCTTAACAATGGCATTGATGACTTCCAGGAGCTGGCTCATTAAGTAAAGTTTAACTCTACTGCAGAGGGTGAGCTGGCTGCACAGACTGCCTTCCCTGGGCCCTCCTCTCTCTGAGGCTGATGGCTGTCATTCTCTCTTTGAGGTTGCAGCAGCCGGAACTGGAGCCAGTGCCTGCTGCCTCCCTTCACTGCCCAGTGGAAGCACCACAGATGCTGGGAGGGGAAGATAGAATGAGGAGGAAGCGTGCAGCAGGCAGTTGTCTTTGCTTGAGGATTTGACGCAGGGCCTGCCTACGCCCGCGCTCTTGCTCTTGGGCCACAGATTGTAGACTGAGCCTCGTGGCCAGGACAAACTGCTTGGCCTTTCAGAGCCTCAGTTTCTCTATCTTTCCAGTGGAGCAAAATCCTGACTGTGAATAATGATCTCGTTATTAGTTCCTTAAAGACTGGGACTTGATCTCTGGAACCTGGCACGGTGCCTGGTGCACGGTAGGAATCCAAAGAAATGCTTTTTGTTGACATGGACCTCCCAGAGATGTATGGCTGGACAGTGTAAAATGTAATCATTTAGAAAATATCGTTCTTTGTTCTTTTGTATTTTCCCGTGCATGTTAAAGTATGGGATTTATACACTTTTTCCTCCATCCTATTCTTCTTTGCATTTATTTTACTTAAAAAGTGATTTCCTTCTGACTTATTAAGTAAAGCTGATAGGACCTCACCACATGTCCCTGTTCTGTTAGCTTTTCTGAGAGGAGAAGGTAAAATCCAGGCTCTGCTTTGTTCTGCTTGAACATAGAAATAGATTGACCAGCTCAGGAGGAGAGCTTTTCTGTGTCCTGGGAGCTGCTGCTAACTCTTTCCTGCTCCCATTGGGACTATAGAGCCTTCTGAGGTCCCCAGACAGTGTGATTTACCCAGATCTAGACAGGACAATGGTTGGATCTCCCAGTGGGCTCCCAGGCACTGGCTAGGCGGGTGTCCTTTAGAGAAAAGAAAAAAAAAAAAATCCATCCAGATGGAATGATAAAGGAATGACATCACAGTAGGCATGGCAACAGCAGGGTAATCATAATCTCCCCACAAGGTGGTCAGAACCCCAAGGGAAGGCCTAGTTTCATTGTGCTCTTTTCCCCATGGGGGTAGCAGGAGCAGGGAGGCGGGATTGGAGGAGGGGTTGCTTATCCAATGGCTAGACCTGGCCAGAGGTTTTGCTTTTCACTTCAGACCTGTCTCCCTGCTCTGTACAGTCTCTCTCTGGGGTGGTGGTGTGCCACCTTGAAGCATTTGCATTCCGTCGATTTACTATCCAGAATTGCCCTGGGAGTTTGGTGAGAGAGGGAGGGCAAAAGCCGAAAGAGAGGGAGGCACGTTACTGGAGAGGGAAGCAGAGAGATGAAATTATCATCAGGAAGTTCTATGGAACCCTGGCGCTCCATCCTCAAGTTCTCCTCGGAGGCTCTGAGCTCCTCTGATAAATGCATCATCCAGCTCTCGCCCCTTTCTTGTCTTCTTTGGGCCTGGACTTTTGCAGCAGATGGTCTTGAGCTGGGTGTAAACCATGTAAGTTGCGCTAATTTCAAGGTCACTTATGTCCAAAGCCCAAAGAGACGAGATTCTGAGCCATGCCCCGAGGTACCGTGTGGACGTTAAGCTGCTGCTATACATATGGTGAATGCCAACACCCTGGATACATGGCATCTTGTCTCAGGAGGTCATTTTGAACACAGGGCAAGGGCTTCAGGGGTTGCAGAGTTGAATGAGGGGCATGAACCAGGAGGTTGCTATTCTGGGGTGTCTGGGTACCTTGGTCCCAGAAATCATTTCTCCTTTCCTGTCACTGGGGGGGGCGGTAACCATGCCTGAGTCATGCCTGGTTGCCTCTCTGTAGGCCAAATCATAGCTTGTCTGTCTCTCTTTCACCTTGGCATTTTGGGGTCTTAGATGTGAGGCAGCCTGACCAAGGCTTGTGTGGCTATCATGAGGCGGGATGCTCCATCTCTATTCTTCAATGGAGCTCCCAGCCCATGAACATTTTAAGACATTTAAAAGTCTCTTGAGAAGCATACTCTTTCACTATCTGGAATTCCAGTTGCCAACTGGAGAGATTGCTCCTCCAGCTCCTTTTGGCTATGGGTATCTTTGTAAAGTGAATTTATTATTTACATTTTTTTTACTGAGATAAAATTCATGTAACATAAAGTTCACCATTTCGATTGTGTGCAATTCATTGGTTTTTAGTATTTTAAAGTGTGCAACTGAGTGGTTTCTGGGATAATCACGGTGTTGTGCAGCTATTATCACTATCCAATTCCAGAACCTTTTTATCATCCCCCAAAGAGATCACATACCCATTAAGCAGTCGCTCCTTGTTCCGCCCTTTCCTAGCCCCTGGCAACCACTAATCTGCTTTCTGTCTCTACGCATTTCCCTATTCTGGAAATTTCATATAAGTGGAACCAGATAATATATGTGGCTTTTTGTGTCTGGATTCTTTAACTTAGCATGTTTTCAGTGTCCAACCGTAGTGTAGCATGTATCAGTATTTCATTTCTTTTTGTGGCAGAATAATATTCCATTGTATGTATAAGACCACATTTTATTTGTCTACTTATTCATCAGTTGATGGACATTTGGGTTATTTCCACTTTTTGGCTATTATGAATAATGCTAATGTGAACATTCAAGTTCAAGCCTTTTCGTGGACGTGTTTTCAATTCTCTTGGGTATATATACCTAGGATTTAAATTGCTGGGTCATATAAATCTATTTAATTTTTGAGGAATTGTCAAACTGTTTTCCACCCTTTTATAATCCTACTAGCATTGTATGAGGGTCCAATTTCTCCAGATCCTTGCTGACACTTGTAAATATCTGTCTTTGTGTTTATAGCTATCCTAGTGGGTATGAAGTCGTATCTCATTGTGGTTTGGATTTGCATTTCTCTAATGATTAATGATGCTGCATATCTTTTCTTTTTTTATGAGTATCTTTGTATGCTCATTGACCATTTTTATGTTTTCTTTGGAGAAATATCTATTCAAATCTTTGCCTATATTTTAACAGCGTTGCTTGTATTTTTGTTGTTAAGAAGTGAGTTTATCTTAATACATCCTTGTTTTTTGTCTAGTCCAGCATGGTGGAACCAACCTGTGGAGATGCAGTTTAGCGGTCACTTAAAAGCAGGCCGAAGTGTCTGCCTGTTAGGCCACTCCTTGGTGTTCTTGGGGGTCTCCTCTTCTCGCCTACCCATAACATCCTCCCCACCCCAGTTTCTCTCCTTGACGCAACTCTTGTTCTGCTCTCAGTTCCTCCCCAGCTGACCCCATCTACACCCATGGCATCCATTATCATAAATACGTGAATTACTCCCAAATGCATGTATCCAACCTGCATTTCTCTCTGGAGCTCCATATTTACAAACCCAGGTAGAAGCTCAATGTATTCAAAACTTACTACTTTCCTCTGCCAAGCCTTCTACTTCTCCCAGATTCCCCATCTGGATGACCAGCAGCATCATCTACCAAGTCAGAAAAGTAGGAAGTCATCTTGGACTCCTTTCCCTCTCAGGCACATCTGCCTTCTTTCTGTCAGGTACTGTTCATTTGCTCTCTTCAACAGCCCTCTCGAATTTGTCCTCAGTTCTTCAGTCTTGCTTTGACTGCCTTAGTTCAGGTCTTTCTTATTTCAACTAGGATCCCTAGTTTTGAGCTACTTCCATCCATCTATCCCATCCTAGAATGATTACGTTATGTCCCTCTCATCTTAAAACTCATTAGTGGTTTCTTATTGTCTGAAGGATAAACTTCTTACTCCTTTATCAAGCTTATAGGTTCTCCTGGATCTGACCTCTACCTGTCTTTCCAACCTCCAATTCCCTTGCTCATTATCCTTTCTCTCCTTACTTTAGCCATAAGAAATTCCTTTGGGTTTCTTGAATGGGTTGCATTTCCTCAAACCTCCATGCCTGGGACAGATTTTCAGGGCTGGATTATGGATCCAGTATGGCCCGAATTAAATACTACTGTGGCTAGACAACATAGTGACTGTGTCTTAGATACAGATTTTGATTCAATCATTGATGTAAAAGATATCACCTGATTTCATGTACAAGTGGAATCTAAAGAACAAAATCAACAACAACAACAACAAAAGCGGAAATAAACTCATACAGAGAATATTTTGAAGGCTACTGGATGAGAGGGGACAGCAAAAAAAAGGTAAAGGGATTAAGAGGTACAAATAGATAGTTGCAGAATAGACGTGGAGATGTAGAGTGTAGCATGGGGAAGATGGTTAATAATGTAATTAATATGTAAGGGGAAGGGGTACTAGATTTAGTGGGGTGATCACTTTGCAAGTTACGTGAATCTCTGATCACTATGCTGTATAACTGAAACTGGTATATTATTGTATGCTAACTGTATTTGAAAAAAACTAATTGAATTGTACAATGTAAATATGAGTAACTAATTGCTTATTATGTTTCAATAAAGTCGGGAGGGGGGTTGGAATAATTTATGTGAAAGAATTTTCAAAAAAATAAAAATTAAACAGCATTTTATTGTATTTATAAACCACCTGAATTGCAGAGATGATGGACTCTGGAAAAATCCTGACATTTGCCCCATCCATAGCCTGTTGTTACTTTAGTTACTTTTTGAACCCAAAACACCAGGATACATGATGTGACAAGCATATGTGTGTTTTGGGAGCTGATAGGACAAAATATTTGGAGTCAGATTTGGATCTCAAGGTTGCCATAGCTACTGGCTACTATGATCACCAGCATTACCTATTCGTTTGGAGCCCTACACCTCCAACCTCTGGGATATCTTATAACTTTTTCTGAGAATGTTAGTCCTTAGAGAGACTGAATGAAACTGAAGGAGTGATTCCTGACCCTTTCTAAATAGTTTTTAAAATTTTTGAATTTAGATTATTATTTAGTGCTTTCTCTCTCTCCCTCAAGTTTTTACATAGAAAAATTTCAAGTTTTTCCGAAAAGTTGCAAGAATAGTACAACGAACATCCCTATGCCCTTCGCTTAGATGCACCATTTACTAGCATTTTGCCACATAGTTTCCTGTCTCTCCTCCCCTTTTGTGCACATGTGTGCACACCCACCCATACTCACACCCACATTTCCCCAAAATGGTCTTTAAAGTTTGTTCTCTTTGTATTTTGGTCATAGTATCAAATAGTCTGGAGAAGACAGATGCATGACAGGGCAGAGAAAGAAGTGGCTTATTCTCTCGTGGAGGATGATTCATTCTCATAGTTTCCAAGTGGATGGAGAAGCCATGGGATCAGATCAGTTGCCTCTTTGGAGAATTTGCTAATCCTCTCTTCATCTGGGGCTGCAAATATGATCACCCGTAGTTTCAGGAAGAGTGAGATTTAGTTTCTAATACACCTTCCTCTTCTGGGTATATTTTGGAAGCTCAGTGCAAAACAGAGGACTTGAACTCTTGGCTCAGTGCTGCCACTGACTGGAGGACACTTAGATGATCCTGAGCAAATTTATTTCTCTCTCTGAGCCTCAGTTTCTCCATCTATAAAATGAGAGTTCGGATCATTTGCTCTTAAGTCCCCTCCCCATGCTCATGCCTTATGACCCTGTGATGGCCAGAAAAACTCAGTCCTTTGAGACGTTGTCAGAAGCTACGTAATGTACTTGTGAGAGGAACCCCAGAAATTTATTGCTGACTGGGTTTTGGCCAGGACTGTGTCTGGTTTATAACGAGGAGTGTTTTTCTCCTTGTATGAGCTACCAATGCTCTGCCTGCGGTGGCTGGAGGTGGGCTTGGTGTGGGGACTAAGGAAGCAGCAGGAACTGACCCCTTTGTTGGAGCCTCCCCACCTCCCCTTCCTTTGAGGTTGCCTGCCTGTTTAATTTGTCCTTCGCCTTGCTTCCCACGCCCTTTTATAGCTACTTTTGTTCAAGGATATTGCCGCCTCCTTTTTCTGTCCCTGGCCCACCTCCAGGTTAAGTATCTTAGGAGGACAGCCATCAGCCTGAAGATGTTGATGAAATGGGTAACTACAGTGGTGGACCTAAACAAGGCTGCACTCTCACAGGCGGGGGTAAGACATTCAAAAGCCAGCTAGTGGGTTGGGTGTTGATATTGTTCTCCAGAGGGTTCCACAAGGTTCCCACCCACAGAGGCCAAGGCATAGGTCCTGGACTGGCCAGACTTCTTTTACGGGTTCAGATCCCCATGGGTAGGATTTGAGAATGTTCTGATAAAGGAGAGAAGGACTTTCATGTGGCAGGGGCGAGGAAAGGAACTTCTGAGAGCAGGGTGATGGAGATTCATTTATTAATTCAGTAACGATCGTTGAAGACTGACTACATTCTCTGCAAGGTCCCTTCACCCAGAAAGTCTGAAATCTGGGTAGTCATCATTAATGTGCTGGGCACAGTGCTTTGTGTTATGGAAGTGGTAGAGATAATATGAATAATTGTCATACCTCCTCTCCTGATGGCCACGTACGAGGCATGTTGCTAATTGGTCATGTCTATTCCATTTAATCCTTCCAGCCACTCTGACGAGGAAGGTGCTGTCCTCATCCTGTAGGAGCGGAAAGGGAGGCTTAGACCAGGCACTTGCTCAAGGTCAGGCAATGAGTAAGAGGCAGAATTGGGATTTGAGTTCAAGTCTGATGTCAAATCCCATCCTCTTAACCTCTGTGCCTCTTGTTCCTCAAAGCTGATTTATGGACTCATGCCAGTCTGTGATAAAGTTTTCACTGGTCTAAAGTAAGGATAACGTAACTAGATTTTTAATAAGTCTTACTTCATTTAGTTTAGTGGTTCTCAACTGAGATGATTTTGTGCCCAGGGGATGTTTGCCA
Source organism: Pteropus alecto (assembly GCF_000325575.1). Lineage (NCBI taxonomy): Eukaryota > Metazoa > Chordata > Mammalia > Chiroptera > Pteropodidae > Pteropus > Pteropus alecto. The sequence goes on along the minus strand of NW_006494609.1, from coordinate 1,649,376 downwards.
AGGCCTGGAGACATTTTTTTGGTTGTCACAACTTGGGAATGCTGCTAGCATATAATGAGTAGTGGCCAGGGCTGCTGTGAAACATCCTGTAGTGCACAGGACAGCTCCCTATTTCCCTCCCCCACCCCCATAGCAAAGACTTATCCTGCCCAAAGTGTCATCTGTTTTAATTAGGATTATCCTTAATCTTAAAATTATATTATTTTGACTTTTGGGATATTTATTAAATGTCTTTTCTTTTAAGAAACATTGCAGTAGATGGCAGTTAGTAGGTGATAGTTGGGCTTTAAAAGGACCTTATTTGGCAAAATAAAATAGTTGGCAAGACTACGTTGATCCCTCTAATTCTTGTTCTTGTTGCTGTTGTTATTAAAACTTTCCTGGACTGTGAAATTTAAACATCTAGGAATTACGCTATCTAAGGATTATTAAAAAATTTGTATGTTAAAGGATTGAAGAAAGAAAGGGTCTCATGTGGCAAGTAAGGCAATGCCTAAGATGCCTTTGGGGCTCTTGGGGTCTTGATTTAATAACAAGCGTTCATTGGCCCCTTAGTGCCTAGTACTGTGCCAGGCCTTGTGGGGAGGTCAAGAGAAATTTTGCCCTGATGAGTTTACAATCTTTGTAGGTCAAAAAGTGAGCATATATCAAGCAGGTAGAGAACAAGGGAAGAGCCCGGCACGTGGTGGTTAAGTTTAGTCGCTTGCTAACCAAGGGGTTTCTACAGGAAAGAATTTTAGGTTCTTGGCTTGGGTCTGCTGTTTAGTAATTTATATGACTTTAGGCAAGGCACTTAATTTCTCTGCCTTTTGTTTTCTTATTGGTTTCCTATCTTGGGTGAGGGCCTCTAAAGGCCAGTGAGAAAGCCATCTCTGATGAGTTTTTTCCCTCCTATCTCCAATGGGGCACCCAGTCCTGTTGATTCTATTTCAAAATGTCTCTAGAGTCTGCCCAGCCTTTTCCTATTCCACCCAGCAACTGAAATCATCTTGCTAAAACATAAATCTGATCATGTCACCAGGCCCTGCTTAAAATCCTCAGTGGTTTCCTCATTGCCCACAGGATAAAGTCCAAACTCCTTGGCAAGGCTTTCCTGACTCTATGGTCTGGGCCCAGCCTACCTCTTCAGTCTCGTTTCTCATCCTTTGCCCTTCACTGTCACCCATCCCTTGGTCTCGACACAGCAGAGGGCTCACTCTTCCCTGAGTACAAATTGCTGACCCATCTCCCTGGAATTTCCTTTCCTTTTCCACTTGGCAAAATTATACTAATCTTTTAAGGGTTGTCTCAATCATCTCCTCTGGCAGATGCCCCACATCTTGGAGATGGAATGTATTTCTGTCTCTCTTCTTCACTGGGCAGTGAACCTGTAGAAGGCAGGGCCTTCATTTGTCTTGCTCTGTCTTGTCAACTTCAGACCCAACCATTGTTGAGTAGAAACAAGTGGATAAAGGAGGAAAAAGTTAAAGTGGAGATAACAATGTTTATCCTTTGTTACTACCCAAGGTTGCCCCACGAGTGAACATGAGATAATGTTTATTGAAGAACTTTGAAAAATGAGAGGCTCTACAAATGCAAAACAAAGTATTTCTCATTGCGTACAAAAGGAGAGACGGTTAACCTTTGAATCACAAATGTAAAATTCTTAGACTTTCCTCCATTATATCACCAGTAATGTGTGCACATGTGTCACGCACAAACACACACACATAATATACACAATACACACAGTACACTTGACCCTTTAACAGCATGGGGTTCATGGAGCTGATCCTCCCACGCACAGTTGAAAATTGTGTATAACTTTTGACTCCCCGAACTTAACTACTGATAGTCTTCCATTGACCCGAAGCCTTACCGATAACATAAACAGTCGATTAATGCATGTTTTGTATGTGATGTGTATTATATACTATATTCTTATAATATAGTAAGCCAGAGAAAAAGAAATGTTATTAAGAAAATCATAAGGAAGAGAAAGTACAGTTACAGAATTTATTGAAAAAAGTCCTTACATAGGTGGACTCATGCAGTTCAAAACAGTGTTGTTTAAGGGTCAACTGTATTTCTAAGAGTAAAGGGAAGTGGTGTCAGGCACTGGGAGTTAGTATGCTGAATAGAAAAATCCAATTGGCTAGAATTTTGCACAATTCTGCAAAAATATGCTTCGTTGGCGCAGGTGGCCTGAACTTGCCTGGAGGCCTTCAGCAATAATTCATTCTTTTTTCCCCTAGAACTAGGGCTGATCCTAGAGACAGCAGTGGTAGGAGGCGAGGGGCTAGATTTTCTTTTTATCGTGTGTGTACACTTTTCTTCTTTTTCTAATTTCTGTTTTATGAATATAGTCTGCCCCAATCACCCACATTAAACATGGTACATCAAAGAAAGAAGCAGCGAAGAAATGGAAAGAGGTCTGTGCTTGTGGAGTAATGTTTGCAAATAGTGTTGTACTAACCTTTATTATCGATATCTGTGAATATACTTTATTCCCAGCACACCTCTTCCCCCCCAAACTGTAATTCCATTGAGGGCAGGTATTTTCTTTGTATATTTTTGCTCTATCTGCAGGTACCTTGCACTGTGGTAGGTGTAAATGAATGTTTGCTGAATGAACAAATGAACTCACCAAGTAAGAACGAAGTTTACCTCTTGCACCAAGAAATTAGTGCATCATAGCTCTGATTTTTTGTATTTTCTGGAAGGAGGAATTCTTCCTATTATCCAGATCCAGGATAGAGGCAATCTTCTTTCATGTTCCCTCTGGGCGACCCTCGCTGTCCCCCCAGAGGTTTGATTCTTGTCCAGATACCACCTGAGGACTCAGAAACATTGAGTCTTGGGGCTGGACCTCTTTCTTCTCAGACCCTTGAGGGCCTGTCACAGAAAGGGGGAATGGGAAGTAGGCAGGGTACAGGGAGGAAGCCCAAAGGATTAATTGGTTAAACTTTATTACAAAGGCGGCTCCTATTGTTTACAGGCCATTAAAAACCATTATCATCTTCCCAGGCTGGGCAGACAGCAGCTAGCTTTGATGCATGTCTTAGAGAGATAAGGAAAATTTATCCCTTGTTTTGACTTCAGAATTTCTTCTTGGTTTATTATTTAATGCAGTAGTCAACTTTCTCTCCAAATGTCTCTAGTCTCAGACAACATTTTCAAGTTGTTGGCAGGGGTGGTTTAGATTAGAATCCCATAATTTTGGAATTGAAAGAGACCTGAGATAAATGACTGCCCCTAACCTACTCCTTCCCTCTCCCTACACTCCTGTTTCTCCCCCACAGACACATCAACTTCTCACTCAAGTAATTTGTATCTATTGATCTCTGTGAGCAGAGCAGACTTTTCTCACAAACTCTGTGATTCTTTTCACCTCTATGGCCACATCTACTCAGCTGAGACTTTTTAGAGCCCATCTCCACCCCAAATTACCAGCTCCTTACATGGATGAGTGGGTTATCTTAACTCTGCCATCTTCTGTGATAGGCATATCTAGGCTTCCCCTGGGTGGGCTGGACAGAATCCTTGAGGGCTTGTACCCATGTTCCAGACAATCTGTTTTCCCCAAGGGCCTTCTTGGGGGTGTGACTTTCCATCTGGATGGATATCGGCAGCAGGAGGTGGGCTGTGCCCATCCTGCAGTAGTCAGTTTTTTTGCCCAGTGATCCTGTGGAATCTTGAAAAGAAGTCCTCACACCTAGATACTGTAGCTTACTTTTTAGCTGATTGAATTTGAGTATGCTCTGCAGGAGAGTAAATCAGGTTGGCAGATATTGGGCACACACGTTTGTTGAACGAACGAATGAATGAATGAATGGATGTAGGAATGAGAAAGGTCAGCTAATACTGATTCACTCTTTATGGGTCTGTGTATTGGCGAAGGGTCAAAAAGATGTGAGGTTCTATCTAGAGGGGAGTGGAGACTAATTCTAAGACCAGGCAGGTAAGCATACATGGAAATCGACATTCAAGCAACTCGTTAAAGTGAATAGAGGGTGGTGGATTAATTCAGAATGGAGATCAGGAGAGCTTCGGGGAGGAGATGATTTTTAAGGATTTTAGTGAACAGAAAAGAGGAAAGATTGGAGATCCAGACTGGTGAACAGCAAAGGCAAAAGTTCTGAGACGTGAAAGTAGCCTCAGCTTGCCACAGACGAGTCCTGGCAGCTCCAGTCCAAAGCCACATCTCTTCCTCAGCCAGGGTGGCTCCAAATCCATCTCAGACAACACCAAATAATCCCAGGAATTTTTTTCCAGGCGTCTGACCCTGGGGCAAGGCTCGGAGCAGACATTCCTTTCCTCCAGACTTTGCTGGGGCCCGTTGCAGAATTTTGCTCTTTGGAGGTTGCATGGGACAAACTCAGAGATGTTCTGGAGTTGGTGAAGGTGGATAAGTTCTCAGTGCCAGATCCCTCAGTTTCCATAAGACTTTTCTTTGCCCCTCCCCCAGCCATCCTCATTGCCAGGACAAGAGCCACCCGCTTCTGAAGCTCTGCTCATGATCTTCCTTCTCCTCAAAGGTCTTCCTCTATTTCTGTTTGTCCACATGCATCTACCCTTCTTGAAAGGCCCAGCCTCCTTTCAGAAGGAAGTGTACCTTTTCTGAGCTCCCATAGCTTATCTTCTGAGGGCCCACTGGAAGACTGACCCCTCTCCCTGTCTCTCAAATGCTTGCCACTGGGTGGCTGTCCTAGAAATAAAGGAAAGGATGGAGCTTCCTAGTCTCCCAGTCTTATTACAAACAAGTATCCAGGGTCAAGACGATTTTAACACATTAAAAAATCATACCCAAACCTCCGATTTTTCATGTTCTCAAGGTAATTGCTTAGTTACATTCCAGGGAGCGGGAGGAAGCCAAGAAAGAATTCCTAATCTTAGGGAGCAGAACTGAGTGCAGAAATGTCTTGGAAATGGAAGGTTCCCTTGGCTCCTTGCTACAGCGGCGCCGAAGCCCATATGCAACTGTGGGCAGGCTCCCCCTCTCCGCGTCGCTTATCTCTGCCTCACATTCGCAGACTCACCAGCCTGGAGTCTCTCTGGATGTTGGCCAAGCCGGTTGGGAATACATAATAGCTGAGATATGGGCTGGGGGAGCCCACCTCGTTGTCACATGCCGTGCCGCCGTGAAGGTCTCCCTTCTCCTCTTCTTTCCCCTCTTCTAGCCTTTTCTCTGGCATTGGGAGCTAATCGTTTTGGTCCCACCTCCCTAATGTTTCAAAAAAGGGAGATCCAGATTCCATATTTGCAGGTGGCTGTGCTAGTAATTACAGACACCTCTTGGAGAATGAAGGGAGGTTTGGGTGAGCAGATTTAGACCAAATAATGTTTAGCTAGCTGCCATTTTGAAACCTCAGCCAAAGGTGTTGTGAACGTAAAATCTTCCTTATAATCTCCCCGCCCCCACCACCTCACTTGCTTTTTATGACTGGGATTTTGCTTTTGCTGTGGTTCCCTTCTATTTTGCTTTTTGTCCTGAAAAAAAAAAGAATAGGAATGAGAAAATGGAAAGGCCTCTGGGAAAAAGATTCTAGCCTGAGGGAGCAAGGACTGCTGGGAAATGTTGGCGGGAGTCTGGAGCCTGCACTGAGGGTGTAGGAGACCAGAGGGTTCGGGATCCTGTTATTAGTGCTCTTGGTCTGGGAGCATCTCTGATTTGGGTGTACAGCTGGGTGCCCCTTGAGTCCCTGATATTGATAGAAAACTATTGCACAGTTGTGAAAATCGTAGCTTCCCTTTTGAAGACGTCTTGGGCTTTGACAGAATGGCTTCTTACCCTTCCATACATTGACAGAATGGATTCTTACCCTTCCATACACAAAAGCTAGAGTTATCAGGAGTTTTCTGATAAGTTCTTTTCTTCCAGTTCCTTAACTCAACACCATGGGGTTCTGAGCAATGGCTCAGTTCCCCTTAGGTGAGTTGGGCAGTACTAACACATAGGATTTTAATAAAGTCAGATGCCTTTGCTTGTTGTTTCACATTTTTAATTAGGTGTGTGTGTGTGTGAGAGAGAGAGACAGACAGACAGACAGACACGCTCATAGCTACAAGCATAGGAGTGGTGTTAGCTGATGGGTTGGTTATGGGACAAGATGTTAGTGATGTTTGTTTCTAGGATGATTTGATCATTGTGAACCTTATCATTTTTTGTTTGATTTCATGTTAATCTTCCTCCCTGTATTAGCCTGTTCAGGCTGCTGTACTAAAGTACCACAAACTGAGAGGCTTAAACAACAGGTATTTATTGCTTTACAATTCTGGAGGCCGGAAGTTGAAGATGAAGGCGCCAGCAAGGTTGATTACTTCTGAAAGCTGTTCAGGCCTCTCTTAGCTGCCGGTGGCTTGCTGATAGTCTTTGGTGTTCCTTGGCTTGTAGACACATCACCCCAATATCTGCCTTCATTTTCACATGGTATTCTCCCTGTGTACATGTCTCTTTCTCCAAATCTCTTCTTTTTTAAGGACACTAGTCATATTGGATTAGGGCCCATCCTAATTACTTTATCTTAACTAATGAGACCTGAAATGACTCTAAATAAGATCACATTCTGAGATCCTGGGAGTTAGGACTTCAACATATATATTCGAGATGATGCAATTCAACCTATAACATTCCACTTTCTTCTAAAAAAAGTGTGGGTTTTTTCTTTTATTTTTTGAAAAAATCCTCTATGTGGTAAAAAATTCAAACACTACAGAAGAATAAACCAGACTCCAATACAGAAGAAAACACTGTTACCCATTTTGTTGTTCCTTATGTCTTTCTGGAGATGTTCTGTGAATGTAAATATATATCTATCCTTTTATTTTCCTTCTCTTCAAATAGTTAGCATTCCAAATGCCCTGTTCTACACCTTGCTTTTTAAATTTAACAATATACCTCAGATTATTCTATACCAAGAGATATACATCTGCCCTGTTTTTAACAGATGCATAGTATTTAATTGTGTGGATATACCATAATTTATTTAACTTCACCTCTCTTGATGGACATTTAGGTGATTTTCAATCTTCGCTGTAATGTAACGTCTTCTCATTACTGTTTCACTACCCATGAAACAGTAATGAGAAGACGTTACATTACAGCGAAGATTGAAAATCACCTTCTTATATAATAGTATATAAATTGAGAATATTTAAGAAATATTTGTTAAGTTCCTACCATGGACAAATATTTGATATTTCATCATATTGATGTATCCATCCAATAGCTTGTTCTAAGTCAGTAATGAAAATTCTTGCAAGTGGATCTCTAATTATGATTTAATTTGATTATGCTTTAGCATAGGTTCCTAGAAGTGGGTTAAATAATCTGGCGATTGTTAAGCCTCTGGACCCTTGTTGCCAAATTGCATTTCAGAAATGTACCAATTTATATCTTCACTACCAAAGTGCCCATCTTGCTTTACAATACTAGCATTATTATGAAAACAAAGGAAAAAAAAATCTTGCTAATTTGGTATGTAAAATATGGCATTTCATTGTTTAAATATCTTACTTGTTTATTATCTATTCTTATTTCCTCTTTTGTGGTTTGTCTATGTCCCATGGTCTTTTATCTATTAAGGTCTTAATACTTTTTATTATCAATTTGTATGTATAGTTTATACATTAAGGGTATTGATTTTTCATATCTGTCATGTATGTGGCAAACATTTTCACCAGTTTGACTTTTAAGTTCTTTTTAAACCAATTTTATTGTGGTATAATTTACATACAACAAAATACTCATTTTAATTATATAGTTCTTTGAGTTTTGACAAATAACTTATGTAACCACAACCACAATAGAATATTTCTATTATCCCAGAGACTTCCCATGTGTCTCTTTGTAGTTTCTTCCATCTTAGGCCCCAGGCAGCTATTGATCAGCTTTCTGTCACTACAGATTAGTTTTACTGGTTCTAAAATTTCATCTAAATAGAATCACACAGTATATACTCTTTTGAATCTAGCTTATTTTACTCAGCATTTTGAAAAACAGATTTATCCATGCTATTGTGTACGGTAGTAGTTTGTTCCTTTTCATTGCTGAGAGTATTCCATTGTATGACTATATCACAATTTTTTATCCATTCACCAGTTGATGGATGTTGGGGTTGTTTCCAGTTTGGGGCTATTACGAATGAAGCTGCTGTGAGCATCTGCACATGAGTCTTTTTGTGGTCTTACCCTCCACCACTTCTCTTGGGTAAATGCTGAGAAATGAAACTGCTTGGTCATATAGCAAGCACATGTTTCTTTAGAGTCAACTGCCATGCTCTTTTCCAAAGCAGTTGCACCATTTTATATTCTCATCAGCAACGTATGAGCATTTTGATTGCTATACATCTTCACCGGCACTTAATGCTATCAGTCTTTTTAATTTTAGCCATTTTAGTGGGTGTGGTATCTAGTAATTTTAGTTTGCATTTTCCTGATGACTAATGATGCTCAGCATATTTTTCATGTGTTTGTTGGCTGTCTGTGCTCTTTTATGAAGAGGCTGTTCAAATCTTTGCTCATTAAAAAAAATTGGACTGTTTGTCTTCTCGTTACTGAGTTGCTAGGGTTCCTTATCTATTCTGGGTCCTTTGTTACACACACGTACTATGAACACTTTTGGTCTGTGTTTTGCCTACTCGTCTTAATAGTGTCTCTTTTTTTCATTGCGACAAAATGTATATAACATAAAAGGTGTGATTTAAATCATGTTAAGTGTATAATTCAGTGACGTTGATTACACTCACACTGTTGTGACTCCTTTACTCCTGTCTCTAACAGAGTCTTTTGAAGAGCGGAACATTTTAACTTTGATGAAGGCCCACTTATTCTTTTCCTTTTGTGGGTCTTGCTTTTTGTGCCCTAAGAATCTTCGCCTATATCAAGATCACGAAGATTTCTCCTTATGTTTTCTTTTGGAAATTTTATAATTTTAGCATTTACTTTAATTCTATTCCACTTGGAGGTTTTTTTTTTTTTTGAATTTTTTGTATTTTGTGAGGTCAAGTTTGAGGTTTATCTATAATACTGATATTCAGTTAAAATAAGTAAAAATATATAGATGTTAACTATTGTCCCTTTTTATTATCTTCTCATTTATCCCAGAACTATTTAGCTTAGAAATTCCATCTTCCCATTCAGCTATCAGTTAGATATTCACCATATAATCTACTGGATTAAAAAAAATTTTTTTCCATTGCAGTTGACATACAATAGTGTATTAGTTTCAGGTGTACAACACAGTGACTAGACATTTGTATGTCTGACGGCATGATCTCCCCATAAGTCTAGTAACCATCTGACACCATACGTAGTTATTTACAATATTACTGACTATATTGATTCACTTGGAATTTGTTTAGTTTTATGTTTCGAGTTGTTGAGGTTTTTATTTGACCCTCCCACCCCTGCCACCACTAATAATTAATTGAATAATGGGAAAGGGAGTTCCTAGTGGAGATATAAAGGGACGAGAGGGTAGAACCTTTGAGAAATGGGGATCACTTGGGCTTGCTTGCGGGTGTAGTAGTTGTGGGAGACAAGCCAGAGAGGCTGGCTGGGGCAGCCTGTGTGAGACCCTTGGACTTGGTCCACTAGGCGCCATGAGCCGCTGAGAGAGATGATGAGAGTGGTGCTTTAGCGTAGTGTAGGTTGGGTTCTGAGTGGGGAGAGACCCCAGGGATGAGGACTGGAAGTGGGTACTGGCAATTTCTATCTTTAAAGAGGGACCCATTGCAACAGAGAGGATGGGGAGTCGGGTGGGAATTACCAGTTCTTGATTTCAGAAAGGGTGAAGCTGGAAGGAGGAGTTAAAGATTGACCTTGAGATTCCAGCTGAGGTATCAGGTAGAAAGTCTCTGTTTTAACCAGAAATAAAGAAAGCAGGAGGAGAAACTGGTTTTGGGGGGAAATAAAAGAAACGTTGAAAATAAAATTTTGGAGGAAATTCATAACATTCCTTGAGAATACAATCAGAACAGCTTCCTATATTTTGTACATTTTAAGTTTCCAAAGTGCTTTTACATACTTGTTTCTTTTAAAAGTTTTTAATTTATGTGCGGCGTGATAGGCAGGGCAGACATTGCCCCATTTTCCTTCTTACGGATGAGGAAGGTGAGGCGGAGTGAGGTTAGGAGGTTTGCCCCAGTTCTTTCTGTTCTGAGTTATGGGCACTTGTGTGGGGAGGAGGAAGCCTGGAGTCAATTCTGATTTGGCTTCTACCCACTTGCTGTGTGAGTGTGGCCAGCTTGCTCTCCCACCCTTCAGCAGTTCAGCTTTCAAGGTGGAGCGGTCTGAAGGCTCGCATGTACTGGCAAAAACTCTGGATTGGATTCAGGGGCCGTGGGTTTGAACGTAATTTTCACCGTGTCTTTGCCAGCGCTTGGCACTGTCAGTCTTTTTAATTTTAGCTATTCTAATGGATATTTAGTGGTATCTCATTGTGATTTTAATTGCATTTTCTTGATGACTAATGATGTTGAACATTTTTCCCAGGCTTTTTGGCCATCCATATTATTTTTGTGAAATGTCTGTTCAGTTCTTTTGCCCATTTAAAAAATTTTGGGTCATTTGTCTTATTTTTGAGGTTTAGGAGTTCTTTATATATTCTGACTATACATCATTTATCAGATATATATATTTTGTAAATATTTTCTCCCAGACTGTGGCTTAATTTTTATTTTCATATTAGTGCTTTTAAAAGAGCAGACGTTTTAAATTTTGATCAAGTCCAGTGTATCATCGTTTTCTTTTATGGCTCCTGCTTTTTGTGTCCTAAGAAATCTTCACTTTACTCAAGATCACAAAAATTTTCTTTCAAGTTTTCTTCTAGAAGTTTTATAGGTTTAGCTCCTAGATTTAGCTGTATGATCTATTTCGAGTTAATTTTTCTCTGGTATGTGAGGTCAGGATTAAGGTTTTCAAATTAAAAAAATTTTTTTTGGTAATGTCTTTTGCTGTTTTTGGTAGGGTAATGCTGACTTCGCAAAGTGAATAACATTACGCTAGATGCTGCAGGTAATATAACAGTAAGATCCAACCCTTGCTGGAATCACACACGTGCACGCACACACACCCTTAAGCATGATAAAGGCAGAATTTGATGGGCTCCATAATCTTGTTGGCATTCACAGAAGGAAGAGGCCATGGGAAGCCTCAGAATAAGGATTCCTGATGGAAGTGACATCAAAGAAAGGAAGTGACAGGGCTGCAATATTGCCCAACTCCAGGGGCAACATTCAAATGCTAGTCTGTTAAATGGTGCTCCTATCAGGGCATATAGAATAGAACCTGGATGGTGTCCACCTGGAGTTATAAGGCGTAGTGGCCCTGCTGACATAGGTCTGCCAGCCAAGAGACTATCCTGCTGGGGTGGGCAGGTATTCTGGGTGACCGGTTTTTTTGTTTTGTTTTGTTTTTTTACATAATCTATGCCTTTGCCTCCCCAACTTTTAAGTTAAACTCCTACTGATCTGTGTTCTCAACCCATTGAATATGGAATGGAGGGCCCTGGAGAGGAAGGTGGGAGGAGGGGGGACTAGCCCTTGTGGACCACCCCCTTCGCCGCCCCAGCGCTGTGCTCAGCACCCCGAATACATGATCTCATTAGTCCTCCCACCAACTCCACAATCACGGCTTCGTTATTTCCGTTTTCGCAGATTAAAAAAAGGAGACTCATTAAGGTTGAGTGCCTTGCCCAGGGTCAGCTGCTAGTGAGGGTAGAGCTGAGATTACTGCCCTGCCCGCTGGCTTCCTTCAGCCCCTGCAGCGCTCTGCCCCACTGCTCCGAGAAAACTTAATTTCTGAGGAAAGCAGGAAAGGAATGGGTGCCAGGGGGAGGTCAGGACTAGATATTTGTGAGTGGGTTTGTTCTGATTTAGCAAAAACACCCTCAGCACTCTAGGCTGGGCTGTGGCTGACTGGCTGCGTGGTCAGGGTTTGCAAAGCTTCCAAAGATCCTTTTGCTAGAAGGGCTTTAAAAGCTGCAAGCTCTCAGCAGTTTCTATCAGTTGGGATTTTTTTCCCTCCAGATTGAATCCTGTCAGGGTTTTATTGGCTTATATGTTCCCAGAATGACCCCAGGTCTCTCTTACCTGAGCCGCAAGAATTCTTTACCAGCCCTATCTTTTGGCCCCCAACACCCCCTCTTCACTTTTTCAAGACCTTCTTGGTTTCTCCAAGAAGTACGGGGTAGAGCACAGCAGGGACAGAGGAAAGCCAGACCTTGTTTTGATCCAGATTTGGGGTTTGCTCCTCTTCCTGGTCTCATATTTTTAAAGCATCCCCTGGAAGTAAGGGTACTGTGGAGAAGTGAAGGCTGCGAGGAGCTTGAGTGTGGAAAGTCAGAATTCACCTGCTATCAAAGTCCCCGTAGTCCCCGACCCTATTCCGACCCCCTTGATCACTCAGAATGCCCTTGTCCTCAGACCCCTCTCAGGGAGCCCTTCCTGCTTGCCTCAGGGCATTTGGCCTCTGGTCCTTTGTTTGGTCATCATGGGCCTTGCCCCTGCCAACTCAGAGGCAAACAGAGATAGGGCCAAGCCCTGGCTGCCCAGCCTCGGGGACAGCATTCCACACTGCTCTGTGTCAGCAGAAAAAGTATCCACGATAACCTGTATTCTAGAGCCCTCTCGCCCACGGTCCGTGAGTTCCCTTTCCCAGCCTGCAACGCCCCTCTCTGTTCCTGGCCAGTCCTGCTGACCAGCCCCAGTGCCCTCTCTGCTGGCCAGCAGCGCTCCAGGAATGCTGAAGTGTGCAGCTCAGTGCTCTCGGTGACTTGATGGGAAGTGTTCTGAGTTGGTTCTCCTTGCCGCCACCTCCTTTCGGGACTTGCCAAGGATGACGCCTCTAAGCCCCTCCCAGCTCCCAAAATACCAGCCCTGCCTCCCAACCCTGCCAGAAAATGCTTAGCACATTAGCGGGTTTAGCCGCCACCGTTGCAGTCATTTAGGAGGCTGCAGAGGCGCATAGGTTTCATTCTGGAATTCTTTCCAGCTGCTCGCTATTTTGACAACACTGGGTGGCACCGTTACCAGGAACCTGCCTGGCCTGTGAGACAGAAGTGACTGGGGGCCTGGGAGTGGGGGTAAGGGTGGGGAGAAAGCAAGAGTGAGTAGTGGACACAGCAGCTGTGAGTAAGAGACTGTGAGGGAGGTGGGTAGAGGGGGCCAGGCCCTGTTCTCCCTAGTTCGCCTCCCTTCCTGCCTGCTGGAGCAGACTTGCAACAGATCTTGGACCTTAGCAACTTATTTCCAGTTGCCTTAGTCCTGTGGCTTCTGCTTGCAGGAGAGGCAAGAGGCTCCAAGACAGCCAGAGAGGCAGCAAGGTAGAGTAAACCAGCAAACCTCTCGGACTCAGAAGACCTCGCTGCAGTTGCTTCCCTGACATTTAGTAGCTGTGGGCTCTGGAGCAGGTCCCCAACTTCCCGGAACTCACGGTTTTCATCTGACACTGGGAATCTCGTGGCCGGCCCCTCCACCTCAATATAAGGGGCAGGAGAGGGGGATATGGATCTACGAGAGACTCTGTGACAGTGTTTTGTAAACTGTAAAGTGGCAAATATTTGCATTCCTTGCTCCTGGAGGGCAAGGACTAGGTTTTGTTTATATTTGAGTTCTTCCTCCGGGTTTTTTTTTTTTTTGGATAGAAAAGTAAATATGGTGACTTTCTGGAAGTTTCTGATATGTGCATTGATGATCAGTGTGGTAAGGAAAAGTAAGACTGTGGGTGTATTGGTTTGTGAGGGCTGCTGTAACAGAATGTCACAACCTGGGTGGATCAAACTGCAGAAATCTATTGCCTCACAGTTCTGGAGGCAAGAAATCGGAACAGGCAAGAAATAAAGTATTGGCAAGGTCAGTTCCTTCTGAGGACTTGAGAGGCTGTCTGTTCAGGCCCCTGTTAGCTTCTGGGGGTTTTCTGGCAGTCTTTGGTAGTCCTTGGCTTGCAGGAGCATCGCCCCGTCCCCTGCCTTCATTTCGTCTTCACACGGTGTTCTCCCTATGTACATGCCTCCAAATTTACTCTTTGTATAAGGACACCAGACAAATGAGTTAGGGTCCACCCTAGTAACCTCATTGTAACATCTTCAGCAACTCTTTCTAGAAATGGTGGGTAAGGGATCTTCTGAGCATAGGGAAGACCAAGGTGATGTGCCAGGCTTGGTGGGGAACAGTTCTGGTCTAGGTGCAGATGGTTGCTTGGTGACGGACCCCATTTTCTACTACCATTCTTGGATTTGGCGCAGGGTGTGAGTGTCTTTGTCTATATATAGAGTTAGCTTTCTCTGTTCCCTTTTGAGTAAGTAGCTCCTGGTAAGTAGAATCACTCCATTTACATTTTAGACTCAGATGCAGTACTTGTTCTTATGTTTCACACCTTTTTGGTGTCCCTCTTTCCGTTCAAGCCACTAACCCCATACACTCAAGACTCACCCTCCTTTATAAGTTGGAAGCTTGGGGACATAGCTCCCCACGTAGGACTCTCCTGGCGAGAAGGTGGTTCACATTCTCTTCCCCTTCCTTTCCTCTTCTTGCCATCCTTTTTGTCCTGCACTAGTTTCCTTCTGTGACGTCTCTCTGATGGGGGAACCTCACATTCCATATGCCCTGGGTGCTTGCACATCAGCAAGTACGTACCTTCTGAGCTGGCAGGATCCAGAGCGAGCGTGTTTCTGGACCCCAGTGTTGGTGCTAGGTGTGGAGGGCATGGGACGCCTTGCCACCCCTGCCTTCTGTATGTCAGCTCCACTGCCATCCTTTCGCTTCTACCTCGCGACAAGCTCCAATTTAGGGAGGGGCTGACATGGAAGAGACACGTATAAAAGTCACCCCCTGAATAATAAGAGGCAATCTTCCGAATTCTTACCGTGTACCAGGCACAATGCTAGGTGCTTCCATCCTCTTTCTCATTTATTTCTCTCCATTATCCTAAGACGCAGGTATTTTCATTATCATTTTACAGATGGGCAGTTGAGGTTTTGAAAGGAAATAAAGGAAATGCAAACTGCTCAAAGCCTCTCAGCTAGTGAGGGACTTAGACACTTTTTATGAAGCCTCAGGTTCTACTCTGGTATCCACAGGGTGCCTCAAAGGGTGGGCAGTGGCTCACTTGCATCACAATTACTTGGAAAGGTGAGTGAAAAGTCGGGTTCCTGGTCTCCACCCTTATCTACTGAAGAGAATGGGGTGGGGCTGGGAATCTGCATTCCAAACAAGGGACCCCAGGGACTCCTGTACTCAGGGAGGGCTAAGAGCCACCCTCCAGGGGATTGCTTCCTCTTCAGTGCCTTCTTCCCGTCCTGTTCCACCCAGGCTGCCATTTACCACAGGTGGGGGTTCTGAAATGTGGGGCACCTGAGTTCTGCTTCCCACTGCTAAATGAAGCCTCCACATAGCCCCCCCGCCCCATCTCTCTCTGGTGTAGAGTGGCCCCAGAAGTTCTGGTGGAGACTGGGCAGCCGGGCTTCATGGGTATCGGGCACAGCAGCTGTGAGTAAGAGACTGGAGGAGGGTGGCTCGTGTGGCCCATGCTGATCAGACAGCTTCTTGCCCTTTCTGGATATTCCCGTGTCCGTCCCTGCTCCACTCTGCCCCAAGGACCTTGGTGGAGTGCCCAGGCCTGGTGTCACCAGGCAGCAGCTGGAGGGGTGTGTGTGGGGGAGTGCTGGGAAGACCTGAGCCTTGTTTGGCGATGATCTTTAAGTTTCTCTGTGACTGAAAGAGAGTGACTATTCCAGGGCGAGATCTTGGGGTGACCCTGGCAGAAGTATGGAGTGCTCCCTGAGGGCCTCCGCGGAGAGGGAATCCTGTTCCCTGCTTTGTCTTCCTCTGCAATCATTCTGTCTTCCTCGATCTTCCTCACTCTCTCCTATACCCGCAGTTCCATTTTGCATCCTCTCATCAGAAAAACCCACCACCAAAACCCCCCTAAAAACCCACTACATTCCAGCAACCCCAAAAAAGAAAAATCTGAAGGAGGAAGTACTATTGTCCTTTTGCTAACTGAGCAACAATTACTTGCTCACCCATGAGCTTTAAGTCCTATTTTATGGAGCCTCCGGCCCACCTCTTTCACAGGCTCTCATGGGTCACAGGACACTGGAGCTAAATGTATAAGCCCCATCAGGCAGGAACTTGCTGTGCCCCCAGTGTCTAGAAGGGTATCTGACATGTAGGAGGTGCTCGGTGAACATTTCTTGGCTGAATTAATAGTAGAGCTGAAAGGCACTGCCAAGTTAAACTTGCCCATAAGCAAACAGGCTCAGAGAGGTAAAGTCATTTGCTTGAGTTTGCACAGTGAGTTCGTAGTGTGGTTGGGGAAGGAACCCAAATCAAGAGGATTATTCCTGAATTCCCAAGAGGATCGAAATCTAAGTCATGGCTTCTGAAAATATATCCTATAAGCCCTGGTAGGAGAATCTGTTCAGACACCTCTCTCTCTGGGTTTAAGAGCTCAGGAATCTGGATAGAAGAAACAAGCTGGTCTCCACCCCCTGCCAAATAGACGGCATCTCTGAAAATGCTGCTTGGATTTCCAGGCTGACATTCTAAACACTACCTCATCCTAAAAGTAAATGGTGAACTATTTTCACACACTATTAAAATTTTAATTTGGAAAACTCCTGCTCTTGGAATGCAAAATTCACCAGGCATTTTATATCCTGCAGGTTGAGCTGGTTACTAGAACCTTCTTGTCAGTCCTACCGGTGAGCCCCACTTGTGGAAATAAACTGGGGGGATTTGACAGTGACTTATACTGTTTGAGTTCAAAAATATCTTCTTGTTGAAAATGTTCACTCAGTTTAGAGTTCTTTTCTCCTTCCCCCTCCTTCCTATTGCTCTTTCGCAAAGCAGGACATTTTGACACTAACTAGTGGGGGGTAGTGGTGAAAAATTAATATGGTTAATGTGAGCATCAATCACATAGTCCTAAATTTCACCTCATTTCTGTGGCTCTCCAGCGCTGAGCCTTACTCCATTTGTGGTCTCCTCCCTTCTAGTCCTTTCATCCATCTTTGATCCTCCCCTTTCCCCACATCTCTGTCTGTCCCAGACCTTTACCCCATTCCCAACTCCCACTGCATCCTTTACCTCATCTCTGAGATTATTTTTTTTCCTATCCCTGAGGTCTGGGTGGGGTGACCTCAGGGAAAACACGAGAGTATCTGTTTTTTACATTACCTGATATTTTTTAAAAGCTGAAGTTTAGTGGTTTTTTTTTAAGGCATTGTCAAAAAGCCCCCTGCCCAACCTACTAAGTCAAAGGGAAGTATCAAAATTATGTTTGAGTCAGTATCACATACTTTTTCATAGCTGTCAATAATAATAATGATAATGATAATGAAGTATTTATTGAGCCTCTGCTACATATTAAGCACAGTGCTAGGCACTTTCCCTGGTGCTTATTTGTCAAATCTTTAAAACAGTCCTAGGAGACAGGTATTTTAATCCTTATTTTATTGATGAGAAAACAAATATCTCAAGGAGTTTGTCCAAGGTCATACAATGAATAAGAAAGGCAATTACAGTATTATTAAGTGACACAAACTCATTTAGTCTGTGCCTTGAAAAGGTGAAGTATTTGCTTCAAGGACCCCAGATGTCCAACTTGTGGACCTTCAAAGAAACCTGGGAACAGTCTTCCACATAGGGACAGGCTCTTATGAGGAATGGTATAGAGATGAAATTTGGTGCCAAATTTATTTCTGATCTGGCTGCATTTCAACAAATACCTAACCACTGGGCGGTATGGAGACTAAAACCAGACCAGTCTATTCCATGCCCTCTAGGAGCTCACAATTTAGAGGAGGCTGACACAATTAACTGTTGTGAGGTACACAAGCGAAGTGCTGAAGGGGAGTGTGGCAGTGAATAGAGCATTTGGGGGAAGGAATGACATAAAATCATGTCGACATTTCAGAAGTCATTCGTTCGTAATTCCATTAAAGGTTTTCAACATTTCCAGAATAGCGTTGGTTGTAAGAATAGGCTCTCCTCTTTCCCAGTGGGAAAAAAAATTACAATGTAAAATGTTTTTCCAAAATTTGCAGGACTAAACTTTGTTACTGCAAGAGGTACTGAATATGGAGGCACTTTGAGTCCTTTAGAGCTCTTGGCTGATATAAGGCAAGAGTTGGACGCAGAGTCTGGGGAGATGAGTACAGGAGTGAGGACCGGGTTATTTGTTGTTCTGTTCCCACCACTGGACACAGGAGGCAGATTTATTGTAAGCATGGAGTTCTTCCTGGAGAGTTCTCACGATTCCGTAGCGTGTGAGAGCTCTTCCCATAAGCCCCAGCTCCTTTCATGGACCCTTTCGACTGATCATGTTTGTTTAAAGTCTCAGTCATAACCTTTTATCATTAGAAAGGGACTTTAACGGTATAAAAGAATGACGTGTGGTTCCTATGATAGTGCGTGGGGCGAGTGTAAGGAGAGAGGGCTGAGGAGTGAGGAGATCGAAGTCGTCTGGTAGGAAAGAAGCCCCGACTGGCGTCCAGCAGAGGTGGGGACGCAGGCGGCCACGGTTGGAGGGAGGGATCCTCTTCAGAGAGAAGAGAGATGTTTCTTTTAGAAACTAGAGACACATTTAAAGAAAAAAAAAAAATCATTTTCCACACCCTTGCTGTGACCAGAACACACAAAGATGGATGGCCTTGTGCGTCTGTGGCATGCTGCTGCTTCTGCTTTACTCTGTGAGTTTAGGATTCACCTCAGTTTTAGAAGCAGCGGATTTCTCCTTTCTCAGTGATGGCCTGTGGTGGCAGGTCCCAAGCGAGGCTGGGGCTGCACCTTGAATTTAGAAGCAAGTGTCTCTCCAGGGCTGGTAGGGACTCTCATTTCACAGGAAACAAGTCTCTAAGAGGAAAACTACTACTACTTTGTCATTTCTCTTAATTGCTAGCTTGATGTGGCAGACATGGAGCACATGTTTATTAAATAAACCAAGGAAAACAGCTAGTTATGGCAGAGGGATGGGAATTCAAAAAATTTTTTTTTTTTTTTATGTCACCGTCTTTTCCATGACATCACCTCACCCAGGGTTCTGTGTATTTTATACCAAATTCCCTGGAAACTAGTCATTGGAGTAGTGAAAAGGAATCTCTTTATTAATGGCATGGATTCACTGAGCAGAATCAGATTCAGCTCCCGTTGAGGGCTCCAATGTGTCATATCTTAGCCTTGACACTTTCTCTTGCCCCTTACTACTTCCTCTTCTTTCTGCCTCCTTATCGGAAAAAAATATATTCAACGTCCTCACCCCCTCCCCATAACACACTATCAATTCCAATGAAAGGCCTTGTGCTTAAATAATCATGTGAAAAGAAAAAAAAAAAAATCCCAATCTCATATAAATGTGAAGGTACTGGTATGGGGCAGCTTTTAGTCTATTTAAATTAGGAATTTTATAGATTGTTGTTGTTTTGTTGTTGTTCTTGTGGGCTGGTATCCAGTATTCCAGTGTTCACGTAATGCTTTGACTTCACTATCACTTCTCCTAGGATAATTATAGGTTGGCATAATGTACCTATTGTTCTATTCCACAAAGAAGCACTGTCATAGAATGATGGGATGGGGCTGGAGGGGGTTGCAGTGTGGATCTGGAAGGAGGATCTTTGTGTTTGTGTGAATGCATGTGTCCTGGACAGCCATGCTGCATCTTGAATTATTTTTCTTATTCTGTTCTTTAGATCACCTATGTCCTAGTTCCCCAGTTCTTTGTCCATCATTTTCTTCACCCCTTCCTTCCTGGGGTTATCCCTGAGTGCTGGGTACAGCCTGAGCACTTCAGCCATAGACTCTAAGCTCGGGTTTTGAAGGAAGTGTTTAAAATTCTTTCAATGAGGTTATTTGCCTGAGTATGACAGGCTCAAATGCTCATGGTATTGCAGATGAACTCAGAGGTTATCCAGGACATTCTCTTTCACTGAACACGTGTATTTCTCATTCGCGTTGTTCAGAGGCCTTTTCACTACAAAGCTTAGGCATTCATTCATTCGTTCATTCTAAGCTCATGGAGTGCTTGCCATGAGGCTGGCTCCTGAACTAGATGTGGATATATAGTGATGAGTAAAAAAGAGCGTCATTCCTGCCCTCATGGAGCCTTCCACTCTAGCTGCCCAGGTAGGCTGGTAAAAGATCTGTAGGTGTTGTTGACCCACTTGATCCCAATGGGATCTTTGACTGACGTGCTGGGCTTGTCTCTTGCAGCTAGAAATTAGAGCTAGATCTTCACGGCTCATGTGCCAATCACCGTCAGGCAATTTCTCCCCCACCCCCGTTCCCTAGTGAGATCTCTTAGACTGAGCTCTCTCTTGGAGATTTTTATGATAATACCTATCTCTCCCTCTCCTTTCCCTCCCCCTCTCACCAGATCCTTCTGCACTGGGGCTGTTAGTCATACACAGCATTATTTCTGACTTCAGCCATAAGCAGTATTATTATTATTATTATTATTATTTTTTGACCAAACACAAATAGCATCTGAATGGAATGACAACCTATGTTACCATGACCTTCGGAAACCATGGCCTTCATACCTCACCCTGAAGGAGACGAAGGCAGGCTTCACTGAAACTAGGGGACATAAGGGCCTCTAGATTCTGTGAGCACAAGCTTTAAGGAGAGGAGGCCTTTCCTATCCTTGGTAGGAACTTGTCTCAGCTGTGCTGCCTGACAAGGTAAATGCCACACGAAAGAATTACGTTCTTTATCTAACACTCTCATTTAACTGGGAGTCCCGTATCTTACCTGGTGACTTTACAGGGTGGGTTGGGTGTGGGTAGAGAGGCAGGCAGTGGGTAGGGACCCTGTACCCTTCGAAGGTGATGGTAGTAGGATGTGATTATTGGAGTACTGAGGTCCTGAGGGATGTGACAGTTCCCCAGGGTATCAAAGTGAGATAGGGTTGAGGATGTGAGATCGAAGATCTCTGCCATGCGTGGTCTTTGGAGAAATGGCCATGGAGGAATGGCCCTTGCACGAGCCAAGAAAAAGAATGGCTTTAGCCTTGCTTCTTACCCAGTTGTATCTGAAAATACATTCTGTAAAATAAACAAATGCATTCCCTTTGTATATACTTTAAAAAAGAGTACAGATTCTTTCCTCCTGAAAAGTTAAAACAAAGCCCGGCTGAAAAGCTATGTACTCAGAGACAATCCAAAGTGTGTGTCAGGCCTGGGGCTGCTTCGGGAGGTGTGCTGACATGAGACGTTGGGGGCCCAGAATCTTTGCTCCCACTCCCAGGAGCTAATCCTGAACATTAATACCTACATGAATCTCGGACACATAGTGTGTGCACACTGGGCAGGCCCTTGGAGATCAGCTGATTTGAGAACCAGGAACGCACAAAACCGATGAGCTGTGAGGGGTCTCACTTAACAGACAAGGAAACTGAAGCTCAGAAAATTTAACGATGGGCTTCAAATTTAATGCAACAGAGTGGGATGCGAACCCAGGTCTCCTGACTCCCACGTTGGATGCAGTTTACTGCGATGACCCACTCACAGGTCCTGTTGCCTCTCTCAAATATAAGTATGTTAAAGGCAGAGACCACGTGTGCCGTATGTTCTGTAGTGTCCCAGGGGGCCAGCGTCAGTCCTGCACACCCAACTCTCCCTGTCGGCAGCAGCAAGGGAGCGTTTGCTTGCTGGTACCCAGGCTGCCTTTTGTTGCCCGCCTC